>NC_058419.1:21504827-21585870 GCF_002201575.2 Neomonachus schauinslandi | reverse complement strand
GCCTATGGACTCTGAGAAACAAACTGAGGGTTTTAGAGGGGAGGGGGGTGGGGGGATGGGTTAGCCTGGTGATGGGTATTAAGGAGGGCACCTACTGCATGGAGCACTGGGTGGTATACGCAAACAATGAATCATGGAACACTACATCAAAAACTAATGATGTAATGTATGGTGATTAACATAATAAAATAAAATTAATTTAAAAAAAAGAAGTGCCTGTGGTAGCAACACTTGTAAAAGAAAGGAATTTGAAAGGAAGGGGAGGGGGCAGGCATTGAGTTGCAAGGCAGGCTCAAGGACAGACTAGGCTAGCTCCATAGGGAATTCTGGAGCCTCTGGAGCTAGAATGGCCCTTCAAGTTGTTCCAGGTTGGACCAAGATGACAGGCCTTTTTATTCCCGCAACCATCATAGGATATGGATGATCTGGGAAGGAGTGTGACTTGGGGATGAGGCGAGCCTCTACAGCTGGAGGCTGTCTACTAACCTCACTCCCAGTAGCAGAGCAGGTGCCCTTACTTGAAGGAGGATCTAGGCAGCGCCTCATGGCTTCCACTACATCTCTTACACTCACCTGAGGGGAAGTCTTTTTTGGTAAGGGATCAACACCACCTCTGCTGGCTGAAAGCAAAGCCTACAGGCATTATAGCCCCACTTCCTTCCAGTCTGTTAAGAACAGCCACAAGAAAGATATCATAAATTAAATCAAATACATTATGTAGTGCATTTATTTTTATCTCAGTCTACAGCCCTTGGGTTATTTTTATCACCTTTTAAAAAAGAAAATTCCGCTCTCCCTGGCCATCCCATCAATTTGTCAAGTTTGAATTCTGAAATCTATACCCCCATATAAAATTTACACCCCCTCCAAGCATATTTTTATCCCCACATAAAATTTATGTCAGCAGTGTTTTGCCAATATGGCCACCATAAAAGTTTTTGTTTAGATTGAGAGAGTGAGCTCTATGTGTTGTAGATAACAACTTCCTTGGTGCAGAACAGCCAATGATATAAGTTACAGGATAGTGTGTGGCTGTCTTACGCACACATTTATTAGCATAAATGTGTTCAACTTCTGACTAGATAAGAAACAGGCCAGGTGCCATCTCATGTATGGTGCCTTTCTCACATCTATTTTGCATAGGTAGCAAAACCCAGAGAAGGAACAAAAATCAGCATCAACCCAAATAAAACAGTTAGCTGAATAAAATCTGTTTGAGGAAGAGAGAAGGGGTTACATTTGGGAGTTTGAACAAAGGTGGAGGTGTTAGGAAACATTACTCATTGATTTCTCACTTGCAAGTGGTGGAGGGAAGATCTCTTGCTAGATTTTTTTTTTAATTACTATTATTATCACCATTATTCCAGGGAAGAAACAATAAAGTAAAAATGCCTATTTTCTTCTTTAGTGAAATATCTGTCACTTCTTGCTTCACTCCTCTCCTCCCTAGATTTGATTATTTGGAGATAACTTATGAAAAGCAATTTCAAAGTCTGTATAGTACCATGCTCACTCTCCCAAGTATTCCTTTTAATGAGTTTTGCATGTCCTCAGTTTCAGATTATGTAATCGTAGACAAACTCCATGATCTGGCTCTAGCAATTGACAGACACAGATTTGATTATACAACCATGAACCACTAGGGAAATCTTTTATTCTTCTTGCAAACCCATAATTGCCTGAGCTTTTCTTTGCAGCTGCCTGCCTCTCGGCCACCCAGTTGGGTTTCACTTTGCAGACTACTTAACTCTCAGTCACAATCTCCAGTGTTCATGATAGAGAAAACATCCATCCAGCACTAAAACAAGATGAAAAAACCATCCTTTCCTGTCATAAAAATCGCCCAAATACAAAGTCCTATTTCTGCCTCACAAAGGTCTCCATCTGGGCTTTGCATGGCCCACTTACTCTATATTAACAAAATCCACTATAAGAAATCACAAATTTGTAAAGCACTTGGGGTAGATGATATGGGTGGAGATAGGTGAGAAGGTAGAAACTGACAGGAAATGTAAAATCATGTATTTGCTTTAAACAAAGGTTTATACCAACACTCCACAACACTCAGACCTGGTACATTTAAGTGCACCTGTACTTTTTGATTAGTTGACTTACAACCTTCTGCTTGAACCTTTCATTTCCTTTATGTCTCTTCAGTTTCACCAATACAATCCCCATCCTAGAGCATGGTAGAGTAGCCTGTATGTAGTTGGTTCTCAATATGAGTACATTACTTATTAAAAGAATGAATGAATGAATGAATGAATGAATGAATGAATGTGTATTGAATTCCTCCTATAAAATGGAGCATCAGTGGAGTCATTGATCGCTAAAACTGAGAGAATACATGTGAAAATACTTAACACAGGGCCTGGTACTCAATACATGTTGTTTTTACAAAGTTCACTTTTTAGGGCAAAATATATTAGAAACATACTTGGTAGAAGAGAAGATGCAATCAGAACCTCAATTTTGATTCCTAACATGCTGAATATTTTCTCCAAAATATTCCCAGGCTAATCAGTAAAACCAGGAAGCTTGCTGTAGGAGTATGAGTAATATATTTAGCCAGTATCTCAATTAAATTGAAGAAGATGAAATAATCAAATTAAGAATATTTTAGTGACTGAGGGCGCCTGGGTGGCTCAGTTGGTTGGGCGACTGCCTTCGGCTCAAGTCATGATCCTGGAGTCCCAGGATCGAGTCCCGCATCGGGCTCCCCGCTTAGTGGGGAGTCTGCTTCTCCCTCTGACCCTCCCCCTCTCATGCTCTCTCTATCTCATTCTCTCTCTCTCAAATAAATGAAAAAAAAAATCTTAAAAAAAAAAAGAATATTTTAGTGACTGAGAACAATACTTGTGTACACACACACAAATGAACAAAGGGGATAGGATTACCATCATGAATATGGATTTATAGAATGCAAAAAACATGGTTTTCCTTATTATGAAAAATAAAGATCTTAATCTAAATCTTATATCTATATTCAGTTCCCCATATTCTCTTAGGAGGACACAGTGCAAGCAGTGACCACCAATTGTTCAATGAAAGGGGAAAATGAAAAGGCTAGGGTTCTCCTTTGTCCAATTAGTTGTGGTTTCTGGAAAGAATAGGGATTATAGAGAAAGTGGAGCAAGGTGCAGCCAGGCCAATGTTCAAACTGAGATATCGCTACCATCTTGTTAAGAACAGTCATTTTCTGATATTTGAAGTTTCTCAGACTGTACAAATGATATTCATGTATGTTCCTCCAAAGATCTGGATTTTCTACAGTATTTATTAAAATGTTAAGATAATATAACAATGTTGAGACACCATAGCTTATGTTCAGGTACTAAAATATCAAACAAGAGACAGATTTCCATGTTTGTTGATTCACTAAACTAATATTTTTATGACCCTAGGATAATATTAGCTAGTTCCTTCCCTAGCTATAAAACTAGAAAGATTGATAAGATAAACTTGATGCCTGACCTTGACATTTATAAGAGTAAGTTTAAAGCTTGTCAAAAGACTGACAGTTCCTCTTTAAAATAAATTGTCCAGAATATTAAATGATGTTTTATGTACAAGTGCATTCAATTTGATTTTTGCAGTATCATAGAAATTACCAAGCATAGTGTTAGAGTTTTTAGGGGAAACAAACCTTTCGATCTTTATTCTGAAGTTGGATTCTGAAACCATGAGGATGGCTCCTTTTGAAATATCTTTCCAGTTATAAAGGTCTTAAAGGCTTCGTTAAGAAGTCTACTTTGAAAGCATAAAACATAGGTAAAAGTATCTGGCCTTGAATCTAGTAGGCTCTCAAAAACTATTGTTGAAATGTGCTATGATTTTGTCTCCTCTTGAAGATTCATTACATGGGGAAACAAGGAGGAAGACCTCTTGACTCCAAAAGTTAGAGATCTATTAAGAAGCTTTGACATAGCTTTTCTACTACACAGTTAAGTGGAGGAAGTAAGCTTGCCATGGAAGAAACAATGCTGGAGCTGGCGATTTGTAGCATCAGTGCCAGTGTTGGTGAACCAGAAGATTCTGAATGGCAGTGTTCCAAGGCTGAGACCCAGAGCCAATTTGGAAGTAAGGAACATAGGCCTCCTGGATGGGGATGAGAGAGATCTGAAATAAACTAATGTTTACCTTTTACCTTATTGTGATCCTTGGACCACTATATCAAAATCACCTGGGGAGTTGTTACAAAAGAAGATTCCTGAGCTATACCCCAAATCTACCAAACCAGATTCTCGACTGGGGAAATACCTTGGGAACTGCAGTTTTAAGCAATCACCCCCAAGTGATTATTATAAACAGTAAAGTTTCAGAACCACTAAACTGATGCCTCTGCAAGTGGGCTAACATCCCAAGGTATAGATCTTCCAAGGATTCTTTGCATTTGAAAAGGACTTTAACCAACTATATACTCTCTCATGAAGCAAAACCTGAAAATAGGAGCCAAGACTGTAGAAACACAGTTGAGCAAATGCATAGGAGTTTGGAAAGA
This sequence comes from Neomonachus schauinslandi, assembly GCF_002201575.2. Classification (NCBI taxonomy): domain Eukaryota; kingdom Metazoa; phylum Chordata; class Mammalia; order Carnivora; family Phocidae; genus Neomonachus; species Neomonachus schauinslandi. Next base: position 21,581,369 of record NC_058419.1, on the reverse strand, counting down.
AACTTCAGAACCACAGGTTTTCTTCTCCCTATCGACAGAGCTTACATATTACCCAATGTATTTCCAAATGCTTTGGCCCTTTTCAGCAGAGAAGCTCAGGACTGTGACTGAAAGTAGCTACCACCATGGCCCTGGACCCACCCACTTACTTAGTAGTCACTTCTGAAAGCTTCATGGAATCAATATTGGAAAGAGGGGGGCTTAGGGTCATTTATAATTTCTAGTTAACTACAGATTAGGCAGAATTTAGATGCAACTTCCAATGTGGAAAATCTTTCTAAACTGTGATTACTTTTTTGTATCTGAAAAAGCCTAGAATGGTTAATAGAGCCGACTTCCTTTTTGAGTATTCAGAATTCTGCTGGGCCTCAGGGTCTCCTGAGCATATCAATGGCCAATAACATAAGACCATATCTGAATCAGAGATAGGAAACTGGGCTAAATTATTCTAGCCCAACGAATTCCATAACAACATAGTTGTTGGTTTTATTTTAATTAAAACAATTCTGAATGTTTTTATATCCTCTATCTCAGCCTGTTTTATTGCCATTTGACTCTTTTTCCTCACAGTGGGTTGGGGGCAGGGTAATGGGAAGGGGAAGATTCAACACAGACTTTCCTGTAATTATGGGTTCTAAATTACTGGACTTTAGTTAAAGAAGGACTTCTCTGTATTTGAGACCTAACATGACTTATCTTATCACACTGTCCTGTGTTTCCGAAAAAGAATACCTCCTTTCCTGGAATATGAATCACAGAAAAAAGTCATCAAGTAAGTTTGAGAAACACTGAGCTATACAAAACTGATTTCTTTCCTGCAGAACTTCTAAGAGCCTTTATTATATAAGCTTCATTGAAAATCTCTAGGAATAAAATAGCATGTAGCATCTCACAAACTTATATAACTATCAATTCCTTTTTTTTAAAATTTATTTATTTGACAGAGAGAGAGTGAGAGAGGGAACACAAGCAGGGGAAGGGGAGAGGGAGAAGCAGGCTTCCTGCAGAGCAGGGAGTCCGATATGGGGCTCGATCCCAGGACACTGGGATCATGACCTGAGCCGAAGGCAGACACTTAACGACTGAGCCACCCAGGTGCCCCTCAATTCCTTTTTTGATAGAGCATCTTATGCAAGTAGTTTCTCACCCTCGCTTATGTGACACCACAGCCACCTAAACAAGTCTGGCTTGAATGGTATCTAATCAGAGAGACTGTCCTGACCATTTTCTCTAGGGTAGCCCCAATCTCACTCCATTCTACCTCTTTAGTTGCCTTTATTTGTTTTCTAGCACTGATCACTACCCAATAAAAATATGGTATTTTTTGTTTACTCATTTGTTTTTATCTATCTCCCCTAATAGATCATAAGCTCCAAAAGAGCAGGGGTTGTGTCTATTTGATACAACTGCCATATATCTAGTTTCTAGAACAGTGCCTAGCATATAGTAGGCTTCCAATAATATTTGTTGAAGTAAAAAAAAAATCAAACTAAACATCTAATGTAACTCTCTTTTGGTCACCTGATACCAAGAAACATTAACCTTGAGACCAAATGACCAAACCAGTATCACTGCCCAATATCATACAGAGCAGAAAGTATGTTTGAAAATTCTTTTGAAGGAGAGAGGCAGCCTTTTCTAACTCCCTTATGGGCAGGTCTGAATTATGCTGCCCTGTAATGTCAGTTGAATTATCTCATCTTTACAAATCAAACCTTTCAGATTCATTCTACCCAGAGAAGTCCCCTGCAATATTTCTGTGTCTTACATCCCAGTACTATCATTTAGAAAATATGGCAATAAGATATTTCTATGTTTGATAACAGAATAACAAACTGAACTGTCTATACTGTTAACTTAATTTCTAGTGGCTATTCCTCACAAGGCAAGGCCATCCTAGTATTGGAATAAGTACCCTAAACTACATCACAGATTTAAAAATGTAAGCTTTGGGCTACACTGGACCATGGGAATGGGTAGAGATACAGAACCAAGAACTATAGCACTTCATAAACAAAAATAAAGCTAGACAAATAAGACAACACAAATGAACTCTAAGGGTGAGATGGTGGAGCGAGGTTTGTTCACACAAAATCTGTTCCCAAAATTTAATGAAAAGAACAGTAATAAAGAAAAATTATGAAAAAATAAGCAGCAATCAAACAAAAAGGGCTCATACTCATACTCATGCCACAGTCTTTGAAAAATTGTAGCCAAGGGAAATGAGAAATAGAAGTTTCTCAGATTTGATACAGCTTTCATCAAGCCCCTCTCTCCCATGAATTAGTACAGTGGGAAGAATGTGGGTAGATAAAACTCTTGAAAGTAGATTGAAAGGAACAGATTTGGAAAACTTCTCAAGAGGAGAAGTCACTCCTTACTAATTTGGTATCTTGCAAGGATACTGAGAAAAGTACAGAAAAGTCTATGCAGCTTCATTTTGGTTTTTGCAGGATAGGACAGATGTTGGAGTAAGAAGACAAAGCAATCACTATCACCCACAACTAATTTTTTCTAGCAACAGCTGAGAGTAGGCAGAATATAAAACAAGAAATTAAGTAAGATAAAATTATTTGGAGGAGTGAGAAGCTCAGAAAGAAGAGTCACATGCACATGCCCTGATGAATCCCCCACCCCTAGCAAACAGGATAAGTACTGTGGCCAGGGGTACCTGGGTGGCTCAGATGGTTAAGCATCAATTCTTGATTTCGGCTCAGGTCATGATCTCAAGGTTGTGAGATGGAGCCCCACATTGGGCTCTGTGCTGGGCATGGAACCTGCTTAAGATTCTCTCTCTCCCTCTCCCTCTGCCCCTCCCTCCTCATGCTCTCTCTCTCTCTCTCTCTCTCTCGCCTCTAAAAATTAAAAAAAGAAAATTTAAAAAGTGCTGTGGCCAAAACCCAAATGTTTCACATATTGTTTTCTCTATCATTGATTATATTTATTGGAAGGGAAGGTTCTAGGCTTATCCTGAGTTAGAGGACAACCTGAAGCTAAAGGTATCTATGTGGAATCAATGGTGCTGTCACTTGGGTCAGTGCTTTCCAGTCCTAACTGTGCATTCAAGTCACCATTTGGGGAGCTGCTAAAAAGTGCCAATTTGTAAGCCTCAGCCCAGACAAGGTAAGCCAGAATCTTTGGAGGCAAGGGCCAGGCACTGGTATGTTAAAGAAGTTTACCCAGATGATTGTAGTGCCTAATGAGGATAGATAATTACTGAACTAGGTGGAATAAATCTTATTAAAGATATATGAAGAAAATTACAGATATGAAAGTAGGGACACACTAACTGTGACTGCCCTCAGTTAGTAAAATGTGACTAGAACACCCAATGCCTAGTCCTCAAACTGAAGCTCTTAAAGAGATACAAAGTAAAAATGGAGTGAAGATGAATTCATAACACTATAAATAGAATTTCTCAGATAAGTCTTTAACTTAAACATGAATAAATGAAAAGATGTAGAATGACAGCTCTACAAAAACACTAACTACAGGAGAGAGCACAGGAGAAAGCAAGGGAGAGAAAGGAGGAGAAAAGGGAATACAGATAATGAATCCATGCTTGAAGTAAACATTAACCATTAAAGAAAAGTTTCAAGAGCATGAAGTCATTGAAACAAGACATCAAAGACAAATGATAAAACAATGGAATAAGAAGAATGAGATGAAAGGGGGGACTACAGAGATTTGAAAACCAAAACAGCATTACTGAACTATGAAACATATTATATACCATGAAAATGATGAAAAAAGAAAGCAGAGGTCATGATATTAATATCAGAGAAGATTGAATTCAAGGGGAAAAAACATGTTTTGACAAAGGATACCAGCCACAATGAGAATATAACTACCATAAATATTCATACACTATATAACACAATTAGAATACACAGAACATAAACTACATAAAATGCAAGGAGAAATATCCAGAAACCATAGTAAGAGTAGATCTTAACACATTTCTGTCATCTAAGACAGATGAGATAGACAAAAAAAATAAAAAGCAAGAATAGCCAAGACAATTCTGAAAGAGGAGCATAAGAGAGCAGAATTAAAAACATTATGAAGCTGCAAAGAGTAAAGGAGTTTAATAATGTAGAAGAAATAGGTAGATAAATGGAATCCAATGGAGTCCAGAATTAGAGTGATACACATATGAAAAAGGTGGCATTTCGTATAAGCAAAGAAGATATAGATAATTCAATTAATGATGTTGGGACATGTGACTGTTCCAGAAAAAGACTGAATTTCTTTCTCATTAAAATAAATCTTCAATGGATCAAAGATTTCAACAATATAAAAAAAACACAAAATTACTAAATGACTAAATGCAAACATAGGGGGATTAATTTATACATTTGAAGTTAGAAGCACTTTCTAAGCAGGATACAAACCTCAGAATCCAAAAACAAAACAAAACAAAAAAGACAAAATTGACCACAAATAAATGTAAGCCTTTTTATTGAAAATGTCAAAAATAAAAACAAAAGACAGACTGGAAAAGTGTTGCAGTATATATGATAAACAAACAAGTATGTTCCTTCATTTACAGTAAGCTTGTACAATGACTAAAGAATGAACAACCCCAAAGAAAAACCAGGCAAAGAATAGTAGCAGGCATCTCTCAGAAAAAGAGAGATACAAAAAAGAGGCCATACAAACGGCCATTAAACACATGAAAAGATGTTCAACCTTATTCATGATTAATGAAATGCAAATGAAAACAGCAATGAAGATGTCTTTTTCACCCATTAGATTCTCAAAAATTCAAAAGCCCACCAAGATGAGGAGTAATAGGCATTCTTATAATTCTCATACACTGTCGGTAGAAATGCAAATTGGTCCCACCTCTGGGGAGGATAATTAGGCAATAGAGGCAAACCATGTACCCAAGAATAACGACTACTGGAAAAGGGGCCACTTAAAGGAAATCTACTTAAAATGAGAAGCAGAATATCATAGGTTCTTTAGTTGGAATTTTATCTTTAAAAAATAAATTACAATGACAAAAGTCTACTCCATCTTGTTTTTTTAAAGAAAATTTTAATGTAACTATGTGTGTATTCTTCAAACAAATAAATCAAATGTTGATTGCAGCTTTCTTTGGTTTCACTTTTTTGACAAAAATGGCATGATAGCACAATAAGGCATCCTTCTCATTATTTCATAACAAGATTATTAAGAGTAAGTTTTACAAAATATTTAAGAGCTTCAATTTTCCCAAGGACTTCTCTTGATTCCTGATATTCCAATTATTCTATTTCATCCTATCTATCTTGTCACTATCTGTGCAAATTTGTTCTTTTCCTCAAAAGTTAACTTTTCCATGTCCTCACCTGCCAATGGCTTTATGGAAGTCAAGCAAATCTCCATTACTTTCATCAGTCTCAGTAAGTCTTGTGTCTTTTACAAAATTTGAAATTTCCCTTTGCATCTGATTTGTACTCTCTTTTCATCGTACAGACTGTCAAAAACATTTATATGCTAGGCAAGGATAGGCTCCAGTGCTGAGTAGGGTAGAGTGTTAAGTGAAAAACCATTTCCTAAGTGGTCAATTCACGAAAGAATATTGTTGTGCTCTAATGACTTTTGCTTCTCCATAAAATCATGTAGCTGTGGGGGTTAAAATTAATGAATATTTAGATAATAAGGATTTCCTGTTGCATATCAAAATTTTAAAATGCATCTACCCTTTGTACTCTGCCTAGAATGTTCTTTTCCCCTCTTTGTTAACTCCTGATCATCTTTCACAAGTCAGTTCAAGCATGAATTCCTCAAGGGAGCCTTTCCTGGCCTCCCTGACTACGTCAAACGTCCTATTACAGGTTCTTATTGCAACTTTGGAACATGTATCATGGTTCAAACCTACATTTCTGTAATTTAATTAGTGACTGCCTTTCCCACTAGACTGTTTACTTCACAGAAGCAAAAGTTATATCTTGCTCAGAGTAGTCCTTCAATAAATATCTATTTAAAGAATAAGAATAAAGACCTAGAAAGCACCCAAATGTCCATAGTATTAAATAGCCACTTAAAAAATGAGCTATGTCCTGATACAAAATTATTTCCAAGATATATTAAAATGTAAATAAGCTAGGTGCCAAAAAGTCTGTAAGATTCTATTTGTTCAAAGACTACATATGTATGTTAGTGGGTGCATAAAATATTTTTCGAGAAGAAATTAACAGAGGGGTTACCTTTGGGGAGACAGACTAGGAGTTATGGGGAGGAAGATTTTAAGTTCCCTTTTAAACATTTCTATACCGTTTGAATTGTTTTACTACATTCATGTGCTATTTTTAACTTAATAAAAATGCATTGCTTTTTGATAGAGGACACAATCTATCTTACTCTGGCTGACCAGCAGAGTAAGACAAGAAGTTAAATGTCCCTGCAAGCAGTCAACAACTGGAAGCCATAAAGAGTTGAAACAACCTACTATAGTCCCTATCTCTTGGTTGGTGGCTACCATTTCCCCAGTAACCAAGCCAGAAAACTAAGTCATCTTCTACTCCTCTTTCTTAGCCCGTAGATTTAATCAGTTATTAAGTCCTATTGGCCCTATTACCTAAACAACTTTCCATTCTATTCTCTCCTCATCATTCCCACTGTCGTTGCCCTAAATCAACTCCTTATCATATCTCCCTTGGACTACTGCAATACTCTTTTTATTTCCTGCTTCCAGTTTCTACTCCTACAACCCATCCCCTATTCTACTGCTAGAATAATCTTCCAATCTAGGGTGCCTGGGTGGCTCAGATGGTTAAGCGTCTGCCTTCGGCTCAGGTCATGATCCCAGGGTCCTGAGATCAAGTCCCGCATTGGGCTCCCTGCTCCTTGGGAGCCTGCTTCTCCCTCTGCTTCTCTTTCTCTCTCTCTCTCTCTCTGTCTCTGAAGAATAAATAAATACAATCTTTAAAAAAAAAAAAAAAAGAAGAATCTTCCAATCTAACTCTTCCAAAACAAAGACTAAGAAACCAACCCAGCCTCTTCTACTCTTTCCCATGACTCTTTACATTTCAACCATCCTGGTACCTTCATTTACCTGAAACACCTCATTAGTTTCTTCCTCAGGGGTCTTACATATATCCCTCATTTCTTTGATATTCTCCTCTTCCCCATTTGCTTGGTTAACTTCTGCTAGTATTTCATCACTTCTTCCCCAACGCCTTAGATTAGATCAGCTCCCATAGCATTTTTCCCTTATCCTTCAGAGCACTTATCACACTTATATTTGTTTTTCCCTTATCTGTCTTCCCCACTTCCATTAAGAGAAACCCACAGTGCCTGACTGAGAGTTTGGCACATAGTAGCAGCTCAATAAATTATTAACTGGCTGACGCCTGAATGAATAAATGAATGCAAAATGTTTAAATCCCATCACTGGCTCCTTACCACGTGAAAAAAAGAAGTATATGACTTTACTTCATGATTGGGCTTCTGCCTGCCTCTCCAGGCTCATCTTCACTAATGTAAGTCTTTGCAGCTCATGCTATAGCAATCTGAATAACAAAGCTCTGTAACAAAACATACTACTTCTCCTTGCCCCTTTGTATATACGGATCCTACCACATCAATTATCTCTCCTTTCTTCTCCTTCATGTATACCTACTGAATACCTACTCATTCATAAAAAGTAGCTAGAAGTATCTCTTCAAAGAAGTCTTCTCTGATTTCCTAAATAAAGTTCATTCATGCTTCCTCTGTGCTTATTCTATACCTTGTATGTTTTCTCTTTTATTGCATTTATCATACTGTGAACATTCTCCAGGTAAGAATTTTTGTCTTACTTATATTTTTCCTCTAATACCTAACACATAACTAGTACATAGTAAACACTACATGTCTGAAGTTAATTGAACATGGATTGTGTGTGTGAGTATAAACTGTTAACAGTATATCTATAATACCTGCATGCTCATGTATAATTTTTCCTGGGCAACAGAAAATATTACCAAGATTTTATATGTAGTAACTCCATTAACTGCCCTGAAAGAATAGCAAATGCATAGTTTTTTTTACATCTAATAAACCCTCATGCTGCTGGTTGAAAAGCTGTATAAAGCTTTGTCTCCCTGGGACACAGCCAAATCTAGGGCAAACAGACTTTTTTTCTCACGTCTAAGGTTTCAAATCCATGTGGCAAGGAAGGCAAAGCAAATGGCCTTTACAGACTACGCAATTTAACAGCAGTGAACAAACCAGCCATTTTGTGCCCATGCAAGCATTCCATGCCATCTTTTCAGGTCACATGAAGGAATTGGGCCCAGCATAGCTAATGACAGGAAAAAAAGAAGAGCAGAAATAGCTTTTCTTTCTCCATAGGGACACAGATAGCAATTCTGAATTATCAAAGCCTAGCCAGCCACTGTCATTTAGTCCTAGCATTTAGATTAACAATCACTAGGGTCATCCTCCAGGTGCACAGAAAGGTTAATAAAATAATAACTAAAGCCTTTTCTGGCTTCCTAGGGCCTCTCTAAGGTATACCAAATCATTCATCACTATTAGGCTTAGTCAGCATTAAATAATTTCTGTTCAAAGGCCTTTTTGACACAGTCAAGATTTAGCCCATTTGGGGATCCCCATCTTCACCCTAGGGATGTTGAAGTTACATCTAGACTTATCTATGGCATTGCTGAGGTCTGTAAGAAGTCTCTCTGGAACGTTTTGTTTGAAACACCAGGGGTCAAAAGCAAACTCTACCCATTCTTCAAGGCCACATCAAATTCTATCACCTTCATGAAGATTTCCTAGTTAATTCCACTCCTACCTAAACAAAACTTTCTCTGCATTTTTATGGTACTAAGAATCTATGTCCCATGACTGAAGGTTTGATGATATGGTGCTGTGCATTGTTTTCCAAGTGTTTCATGTAGGATATTTTTTTCTTCCCGAAAGAGAGTGGTAGGAAGATCCCTTAGGGCAGAAATCAAGACTTCCCATTTGAGCCCAGTTTAACAAATGTCTTCTAGCACTTATTATGTTCTATATTGTGTTGGTTAGGATGCTTTTGGTTGCAAACCACAGAAACCCACTTGAGGAGCTTAAGCATAAATGGTGACTTAACTAAATGATATAGAAGTATCTTATGTGACCCATTGAGAGAAATACAGCTGGACCTAAGGAATGGACTTTTGTCCCTCTATCTTTCTTTGCAAACCAGTTTCCTCTACCTTGGGGATGAACATGGTAAAAAACATAGTTTCAGATAATCCCTGAGCATACATTACTAATCTGGCCATGCAAAGGCAGGATCTTTCTCAAAGTCCCAGTTCAAATTTCTGTAGCATAGACTCTGGCCCAGGTTAAGTCAGATGATCACCCTTGAGCCTATCAACTCTACTGCAATCTAGGTGGGGAGACAGACATATAATGAGATAATTTTTGAGATAATTTGAATATAACATGGTTAAGTGTTTTTAAAAAGAGGTAAAGTTATGGTTCCACCAGAGCAGAAGAAGGGAAACGGGGGTTCAAAGAATGGTATTGAAAAAAGAGTTAACAGGTAGGAAAGGCATTCCAAGCAGAGGGGACATCACGAATAAAGACATGGACATAGGAAACAGAATGGTGTATCTGAACATCTCCAAGAGCATTAAATAAGAGCCATAACATGTTTAAAAAGAGGCTGGAGAGGTAGGCAGCGGCAAGATCATGAAAGTCCTTGAGTGACATATAGGAAAATTGGTTCCATGTAGAATATGGTATAATCTGATTTATGTTCTAGATCACTCTGACAGCTGTGCAGAGAATGAATTGGAAGAGAATATGCCCCAGCAACTCAGCATGAGACATGCATTTGGTCATACTGTAATAAAGTCTGATTGAATAAATGCAATTCATGACATCCTGTTTCTGGCCAAAAATTCCCTAACAGATCATTATCTATTTGATCACTACAGCTCTTTACTCACCTCCCAGGTTCCAGGTGGGTTTGTTTAGTATTCCAGTGACTACATCAGTAGTTTTAGATTCCAGGCTGTTCTGGAGACCTCCATAAGGCACAACAACGCCATAATTAGGAATCAGGGACCTAGGGCTTGAGAAAAAATCTCTATCTTGGGACAATGTGAACTCTGAGACCAGTTAGTCTGGGGGCTTATAAAAAAGCTTATCAGAAAAAAAAATTGCTTATCAGGTCACCTAGTGAGATTAGGTAAAAAAGCTACATGATTCCCAAGACTTGCCTTCTCACAGCACTTCACAGGTGCATTCTCAGCCATTTTTCTCTCTCCTTCCCATACTACCTCCTACTACATCTACCCCATCAGGTTGCAAACAGCTGCAACATTACTTCAGTGATGGTAATCTCTGACTGTGAGTCAGTAACAAGAAAAGAGAGGGGATAATCCAACTGAAATTATTATGGGCTATATGAGGAAACATTTGCTCAGAGCATGCCTGTAGAGCTGGTTTTCAGTACCTAATACTCCCCTGTCATTCTCTCAATCCTATCAGCTAACACATTCCGTTATAGTTACCATTTGAGAAATTGTTTTAGCAAAGCAAACCTGGCCCTCCAGCTCTCCCTTACTAGAAAAGTTTTCAAGATCTCATTCATTCCCTCTTTTTCTCTCACTCTCGCAGCAGAACAACATTTTATTTGAGAAAAAAATCAACTCAGACAGTTACTAAAGTTTACCACTCAAGAGACACACACAAAGGTCACCCAAAGTTACTGTCTGGCATTTGCTGTCACAGAGAGTGGCTTTCATGTGGAACCACACAGAGTTTTTAGAGCTGGCACTGTCTGTGGTCTGTAAAATCCCTATTTCCTGGAATGGAGTCCTGAGGACACATGTCAGAGTCTAATTCCCTGCCTCATTGCCCCTTATCTCTCTGCCTTCCCTTCTCTCCCAGTGTAGTCTACCCACTTGTGATTAAAATATCTGAGGATCCTCCTTCCACACCATCCATCCCAACTCCCACAATCCCACCCCCAGTCACTCCTTTTCTTCCTGCCTACTGCCATTACCTCTCCAAGCTAAAATTGATCTCTCTCAGCAGAGGAGCTGTTTCCACTCAAAGGACAATGGAGAGAAATTCTCAGCCAACTCAGCACCAAAGCTGAAAGCTAACTAATTAGACCTTTGCTATATTTTCACACTTACTCCCAAAATAGAAACATATAGGCATAGAAATATGGCCATAGAAATGATGACTATATGTGTGTATACATTCATGCAAACACATAAGCATTATTTCCATGACTATTGCACAACAAATAAATTTAAGAACTGAGTCAGAGAAAGAATGAGATTAGGCCAATCTGGGTATTTGGATTCTCACAATGGATAATAACTTATTCTCAAAGGAAACCTTTGTGCAGAGAGAAAAATACAACTCTTGTCTACTCTCCTTCAAGAGAAGGTGCAAACATCTAATTGGTTAGTAATTCAAAGCCAGAGGAAGGCAGAGGCTTTGTAGCAAGTCTCCCTTTCTTTTCTCCTACAGGGAATCTTCCTCCTTCCTGCTCAGGCTCTCTGTACTCTTGGGAGAACCTCAACTCTGAGGGATGAAGGAGCTAATGAAGACCTTCAGACTGAAAGCTTAAAGACATGTTATTCTTTCCCAGGATGTTTGCATTTCAAAAGAGAGTAGAGGATATAACCCTAAAGAATGAATCCCTAATACTGGAATTTCAGAAATATGGTAGTTGGGTAAAGAAGTTATAAGTGGTAAGCAAATAGGGTGGAGGAGGGTTTCCAGCATCTTCAAATTACACAAATAATTTTTCTCGCCTATATGTAAAAACAACATGATGTTGACACTCTCTCAAAGTACTTCATTTGTCCCACTGTCTATAAAATCAAGCCTGTACTCCTTAGTCTAACATTCAAATCATCACAATTTTTCCAGGCTCATTTTCCAGTGTTCCTCTGTAAAACTTTTTACTCCACTCATTATCTCCCAAACATTCCTTCACTTAATAATTTTTGCTCTCATAAGGCTTCTTCTCCCTAGAATTCCCTGAAACTGAATTCTTCCAACTTCAGCCCCACTCATTGTTCAAGGCACAGCTCAAATCCTACCTCCTATAAAAAACTTTCCCTAGGCATCTCAAGCAAAAGTAATCTCTCACCAAATATATATCTGCCTTCCTGCATTATAACTAAAATGCAGAAAAATACAATACCACACAGCGATTAGAATTGGACAGGTCTGGCTTCATAACCATCCTCTATCATTTTCTATGAAATGTGTGAACCTGGATAAGTAGCCTATCTCTTTGGACCTTATATTCCTTATGCTTAAGAAGTAGATAATAATAGTAACTATCCCACAAAGTTGTAAGCATTAAATAAGATAATTCATAGAAAGTACTAATCAAGGACCTGAAAGAATAAAAGCTATTATTGTATGCATGACTTCAAATAATTCTATGAGGACCCTGGAATATTTAAACAAGGCTTCTTTGTCCTTGTTTTATCGACTGCTTACATATGGCTTCCATCCTGCCTTCCTAACTTGAACTACCAGAGTATGTTAGATATTATTAGGTGTCCACCAAAATCCATTCTTTTCTTCTTTCAGAAACATGGACAGAGACTACTATCTATCTATCTATCTATCTATCTATCTATCTATCTATCTATCATCTATCTATCATCTATTTTTTTAACATATAATGTATTATTTGTTTCAGGGGTACAGGTCTGTGATTCATCAGTCTTATAGAATTCACAGCGTTCACCATAGCACATACCCTCCCCAATGTCTATCACCAAGCCACCCCATCCTTCGCACACCCCTCCACTCCAGCAACCCTAAGTTTGTTTCCTGAGATTAAGAGTCTCTTATGGTTTGTCTCCCTCTCTGGTTTTGTCTTGTTTCATTTTTCCCTCCCTTCCCCTATGATCCTGTCTTGTTTCTCGAATTCTTCATATCATTGATATCATATGATACTTGTTTTTCTCTGATTGACTTATTTCGCTTAGCATAATACCTTCTAGTTCCATCCACATCATTGCAAATGGCAAGATTTTGTTTTTTGATGGCTGCATAATATTCCATTGTATATATATACCACTTCTTCTTTATCCATTCATCTGTTGATGGACATCTTGGCTCTTTCCATAGTTTGGCTATTGTGGACATTGCTGCTATAAACATTGGGGTGCACATGCCCTTTCGGATCACTACATTTGTATCTTTGGGGTAAATGCCCAGTAGTGCAATTGCTGGGTCTTAGGGTAGCTCTATTTTCAACTTGTTGAGGAACCTCCATACTGTTTTCCAGAGTGGCTGCACCAGCTTGCATTCCCACCAACAGTGAAGGAGGGTTCCCCTTTCTCCCCATCCTCGCCAACATCTGTCGTTTGTTTTTTTGTTTGTTTGTTTGTTTTTTACATTCTTTACGGTTTTGTAAAAATAAGATCATGTCATCTGAAAATAGATAATCTACTCTTTTTTTCCAATTTGGATGATTTTTTATTTATTTTTTCTTATCTATTTGTTTTGGCTTGAACCTCTAGTTAAGTGTTAGATAGAAGTGGCAAGAGTAGACATGCTAGTATTTTTCCTGATTTTAGGAGAAAGGTATTCAGTTTGTCATTATTACTTGCTATATCAGCCATGCATTTTGTATAGACCCTCTTTATCAGTTTGGGATAATCAATCCCTTCTATTCTTGTTTGATTATTGTTTTTCTTATGAAGGGGTATTGGATTTGTGAAATCATTTTCTGCAACTATTGAGGTGATCACGTGGATTTTGTCCTTCATTCTATTAAGATGGCATATTACATAGGTTTTCATATGTTAAATAAAACTTGCATTCCTGGGTTAAATCTTACTTGAGCATGATGTACAATCCTTTTTATATGCTACTGGATTTGCTTTGCTAGTATTTTGCTGAGGATTTTTAGGTCTATATACGTAAGGATATTGGTTTGTACTTCTTTAATCTTGTGATGCCTTGGATGGTTTTGGTGTCAGGATAATGCTGGCTCCATTGAATCAGCTGGGACAAATTCTCATCTGTTTTCTTTGGGAAGAACCTGTGAAGGATTGGTATTAATTCTTCTTTGAATGTTTGATAGCCCCAGTGAATCCATCTGGGCCTGGGCTTTTCTTTGTGGGAAATTTTTTTTTAAATGCTATTTCAATTGCTTCACTTGTTATAGGTCTATTCAGATTTTCCATTTATCCTTAAGTTTCAGTGGGTCATGTCTTTCTAGAAATTTATCAAATTCATGTAGGTTATCTAATTTGTTGGCACATAGTTCATACTTTTTTTAATAATCCTTTTTATTTCTCTAACATCAGGAGTGATCTCCCCCTTTTATTTTTCATTTTAGTAATTCTTCTCTTTTTTTCATCTCAAGAGTACTTTTTGAATAATGGAAATTGGATATTTTACTGAATCAGTGAAGAAAGATGATTCACTTATAATAACATTCATTTTAGTTATAATTAGGGTTGACCTTTGTGGATATTCATTCTGATGCAATAAAGTATAGTTTATGTGAGATTTAAAGGTGAAGACAAAAGTATTCTTGACTTTCTTTCCTAATTATCTGAGGTCATGTATGTCATCTAGGTCCTCCTTTGTTGTTTGGCCAAGTTTACAGATCCCCTTATGGTTATGAAATATTTCCATGTATTTAGGAACAGTTAGGAAATAAGGGATGTGGTACCTGCATTTGGGGGCAGAGTATTTAGAAAGAAGATCATTTCAGAGACGGTAGTCACTACCACTTATTATTCCCATCTCACAAATGATAATAATGAGATCAAGGGAAGTAAAGTAACTTTTGTAAGGTTTTATAGAAATTTGCTGAGAAAGATGAAACTGGAACATGTCTCTTACATCTACAGTCACATAGCTACAGCTAACTGCATAAAAGTGTAGATAATGTACTCTCTCTCCTCAAAGGAAAGCTGGGGTGGCAATCCTTATATCAGACAGATTTTAAAACAAAGACTATAATAAGGGATGAGGAAGGACACTACATCACACTTAAAGGGTCTATCCAACAAGAAGATCTAACAATTGTAAATATCTATGCCCCTAACATGGGAGCAGCCAATTATATAAGCCAATTAATAACAAAATCAAAGAAACACATCGATACAATAATAGTAGGGGAATTTAACACCGCCCACAATGAAATGGACAGATCATCTAAGCAAAAGGTCAACAAGGATATAAAGGCTTTAAATGACACACTGGACCAAATGGACTTCACAGACATATTCAGAACATTCCATCCCAAAGCAACAGTATACACATTCTTCTCTAGTGCCCATGGAACATTCTCCAGAATAGATCACATCCTGGGTCACAAATCAGGTCTCAACTGGTACCAAAAGATTGGGATCATTCCCTGCATATTTTCAGACCACAATGCTTTGAAACTAGAACTCAATCACAAGAGAAAAGTTGGAAAGAACTCAAATATATGGAGGCTAAAAAGCATCCTAAAAAAGAGTGAATGGGTCAACCAGGAAACTAAACAAGAATTTAAAAAATTCATGGAAACAAATGAAAATGAAAACACAACTGTTCAAAATCTTTGGGATGCAGCAAAGGTGGTCCTAAGAGGAAAGTATATAGCAATACAAGCCTTTCTCAAGAAACAAGAAAGGTCTCAAATACACAACCTAAACCTACACCTAAAGGAGCTGAAGAAAGAACAGCTAATAAAGGCTAAACCCAGCAGGAGAAGAGAAATAGTAGAGATGAGAGCAGAAATCAATGAAATAGAAACCAAAAGAACAATAGAACAGATCAACAAAACTAGGAGCTGGTTCTTTGAAAGAATGAATAAGATTGACAAACCCCTGGCCAGACTTATCAAAAAGAAAATAGAAAGGACCCAAATAAATAAAATCATGAATGAAAGAGGAGAGATCACAACCAACACCAAAGAAATACAAGCAATTATAAGAACATATTATGAGCAACTCTATGCCAACAAATCAGACAATCTGGAAGAAATGGATGCATTCCTAGAGATGTATAAACTACTAAAACTGAACCAGGAAGAAATAGAAAACCTGAACAGACCCATAATCAGTAAGGAAATTGAAGCAGTAATCAAAAATCTCCCAAAAAACAAGAGCCCAGGGCCAGATGGCTTCCCAGGGGAATTCTACCAAACATTTAAAGAAGAATTAGTATCTATTCTTCTGAAACTGTTTCAAAAAGTAGAAATGGAAGGAAAACTTCCAAACTCATTTTATGAGGCCAGCATTAGTTTGATCCCCAAACCAGAGAAAGACCCCATCAAAAAGGAGAATTACAGACCAATATCCCTGATGAACATGGATGCAAAAATACTCACGAATATACTAGCTAATAGGATCCAACAGTACATTAAAAGGATTATTCAAAATGACCAAGTGGTATTTATTCCTGGGCTGCAAGATTGGTTCAACATCTGCAAATCAATTGATGTACTACACTATATTAATAAAAGAAAAAACAAGAACCATATGATCCTCTCAATAGATGCAGAAAAAGCATTTGACAAAGTACAGCATCCTTTCTTGACTAAAACTCTTCAGAGTGTAAGGACAGAGGGTACATACCTCAATATCATAAAAGCCATCTATGAAAACCCACAGTGAGTATCATTCTCAATGGAGAAAAACTGAGAGCTTTCCCCTAAGATCAGAAACACGGCAGGGATGTCCACTATCACCACTGCTATTCAACATAGTACTAGAAGTCCTAGCCTCAGCAATCAGACAACAAAAAGAAGTAAAATGCATCTGAATCAGCAAGGAAGAAGTCAAACTCTCACTCTTTGCAGATGATATGATACTCTATGTGGAAAACCCAAAAGACTCCACCCCAAAACTGCTAGAACTCATACAGGAATTCAGTCAAGTGGCAGGATATAAAATCAATGCACAGAAATCAGTGGCATTCCTATACACCAATAACAAGACAGAAGAAAGAGAAATTAAGGAGTTGATCCCATATACAATTGCACCCAAAACCATAAGATACCTAGGAATAAATCTAACCAAAGAGGCAAGAATCTGTACTCTGAACTATAGAATACTCATGAAAGTAATTGAGGAAGACACAATGAAATGGAGAAATGTTCCATGCTTATGGATTGGAAGAACAAATATGTGAAGATGTCTGTGCTACCTAGAGCAATCTACACATTTAATGCAATCCCTATAAAAATACCATCAGATTTTTTCAAAGAAATGGAACAAATAATCCTAAAATTTGTATGGAACCAGAAAAGACCCTGAATTGCCAAGGTAATGTTGAAAAAGAAAAACAAAGCTGGGGGTATCACGTTGCCTGATTTCAAGCTATATTACAAAGCTGTAATCCTCAAGACAGCATGGTACTGGCACAAAAACAGACACATAGATCAATGGAACAGAATAGAGAGCCCAGAAATGGACCCTCAACTCTATGGTCAACTAATCGTCAACAAAGCAGGACAGAATGTCCAATGGAAAAAAGACAGTCTCTTCAACAAATGGTGTTGGGGAAATTGGACAGCCACATGCAGAAGAATGAAACTGGACCATTTCCTTACACCACACACAAAAATAGACTCAAAATGGATGAAAGACCTAAATGTGAGACAGGATTCCATCAAAATCTTAGAGGAGAACACAGGCAGCACCCTCTTCGACCTCAGCCACAGCAACTTCTTCCTAGAAACATCTCCAAAGGCAAGGGAAGCAATGGCAAAAATGAACTATTGGGACTTCAACAAGATGAAAAGCTTTTGCACAGCAAAGGAAACAGTCAACAAAACCAAGAGACAACTGACAGAATGGGAGAAGATATTTGCAAATGATATATCAGATAAAGGGCTAGTATCCAAAATCTATAAAGAACTTATCAAACTCAACACCCAGAGAACAAATAATCCAATCAAGAAATGGACAGAAGACATGAACAGACATTTTTCCAAAGAAGACATCCAATGGCCAACAGACACATGAAAAAGTGCTCAACATCGCTCGGCATCAGGGAAATCCAAATCAAAACCTCCATGAGATACCACCTCACACTAGTCAGAATGGCTAAAATTAACATGTCAGGAAATGACAGATGTTGGTGAGGATGGGGAGAAAGGGGAACCCTCCTACACTTTTGGTGGGAATGCAAGCTGGTGCAGCCACTCTGGAAAACTGTATGGAGGTTCCTCAAAAAGTTGAAAATAGAGCTACCCTATGACCCAGCAATTGCACTACTTGGTATTTACCCCAAAGGTACAAATGTAGTGATCTGAAAGGGCATGTGCACCCCAATGTTTATAGCAGCAATGTCCACAATAGCCAAACTATGGAAAGAGCCAAGATGTCCATCGACAGATGAATGGATAAAGAAGATGTGGTATATATATACAATGGAATATTATGCAGCCATCAAAAAACAAAATCTTGCCATTTGCAATGACGTGGATGGAACTAGAGGGTATTATGCTAAGCGAAATAAGTCAATCAGAGAAAAACAAGTATCATATGATATCAATGATATGAAGAATTCGAGAAACAAGACAGAGGATCATAGGGGAAGGGAGGGAAAAATGAAACAAGACAAAACCAGAGAGGGAGACAAACATAAGAGACTCTTAATCTCAGGAAACAAACTTAGGGTTGCTGGAGTGGAGAGGTGTGGGAAGGATGGGGTGGCTGGGTGATGGACCTTGGGGAGGGTATGTGCTATGGTGAGCGCTGTGAATTATGTAAGACTGATGAATCACAGACCTGTACCCCTGAAACAAATAATACATTATATGTTAATATAAATAAATAAATAAATAAATAAATAAATAAATAAATAAATAAATAAATAAGAATGTAAAAAAATTCTTAGAACTAGCAAATAAATTCAGTAACGTTTCAGGATGCAAAATCAATGTATAAAAATTAAGTTATTATACACTAGCAACAAACCATTCAAAAAATTAAGAAAACAATCCAATTTATAAAAGCATCAAAAAGAATAAAATATTTATTAAAAAAAAAACACAAAACTTGACCAAGCAGGTAAAAGATCTGTACACTGAAAACTAAAAAATATTGATGAAATAAATAAAAGATGACACAAAAGTGGAAAGACATCTCATGTTCATTAAATGGAAAATTAAATATTTTTTAAATATCAATACTACCAAAAATAATTCCAACTCAATATTATTGCCATCAGAAGCCAGTGGCATTTTTTATAGAATTTTTTTTAAATCCTAAAATGCATGCAGAACCACAAGGCCCAGAATAGCCAAAGTGATCTTGAGAAAGAACAAAGCCTGAGGCATCACACTTCCTGATTTCAAAATATATTATAAAGTTATGGTAATTAAAAGAGCATGGAGGGGCGCCTGGGTGGCTCAGTCATTAAGCGCCTGCTTCGGCTCAGGTCATGATCCCAGGTTCCTGGGATCGAGCCCCACATCGGGCTCCCTGCTCGGCGGGAAGCCTGCTTCTCCCTCTCCCACTCCCCCTGCTTGTGTTCCCTCTCTCACTGTGTCTCTCTCTGTCAAATAAATAAAATCTTAAAAAAATAAAAATAAAAATAAAAGAGCATGGATAGGGTGCCTGGTTGGCTCAGTTGGTTAAGCGACTGCCTTCGGCTCAGGTCATGATCCTGGAGTCCCTGGATCAAGTCCCGTATCAGCCTACCTGCTCGGCAGGGAGTCTACTTCACCCTCTGACCCTCCCCCATTTCATGTGCTTTCTCTCTCTCATTCTCTCTCTCTCAAATAAATAAATCTTTTTTTAAAAAAAGAGCATGGATAAACCAAAGGAACAGAATAGAGAGCCTAGAAATAAACCAACACATATAGAGTCAAGTGATTTTTTACAATGGTGCCAAGAACACACAATGGGGAAATGATAGCCTAGTATTTGGCAAGGAAGCCATTAATACTCAATGAGGAAAGGGTAGTTTGTTCAATAAATGATGTTGTGAAAACTGGATATCCACATGGAAAAAAAAATGAAATTGGATCCCTACTTTATGCCATATACAAAACTTGACTCAAAATGGATTAAAGACAAATGTAAAACCAGAAGTTAAAGATCCTTGAAGAAAACATAGTAGAAAAGGTTCTTAAGACTGGTCTTATAATAACTTCTTGGATATGGCACCAAAAACACAGAAAACAAAAGCAAAAATAAATGAGTGGGACTACATCAAACTAAACAGCTTATGCACAGCAAAGGGAACAACAGAATGAAAAGGCAATCTACAGAAAGGGAGAAAATATTTGCAAACCATCTATCTGATAAAGGGTTAATTTCCAAAATCTAAAAGAATTCCTGTAATTCAATAACAACAACAATAAAAAAGCATATAACCAGATTCAAAATTGGCAAATGACTTGAACAGACATGTCTCTAAAGAAGTTATACAGGGGCACCTGGGTGACTCAGTTGCTTAAGCATCCAACTCTTGATTTCAGCTCACATTATGATCTCAGGGTTGTGTGACTGAGCTCCACATTGGGCTTCCTGCTGGGCGTGGAGCCTGCTTAAGATTCTCTCTCTCTCCATCTCCTTCTGCCCCTCCTCTCTCTCCCTCTCAAAAAAAATAAATAAATAAACAACTAAAAAGAAGACATACAAATGACAACAGGTATACGAATCAATGCTCAACATCATTAATTATCAGGGAAATGTAAATCAAAACTATAATGAAATATCACCTTACACCTATTAGGATGGCTATTATTTAAAAAGCAAAAGATATGAAGTATTGGTAAGTTTGTGGAAATATTGGAACCCTTGTACACTGCTGTTGGGAATACATCAGCTATAGACAACAGTCTAGAGATTCCTCAAAAACTAAAACTACCATATAATCCAGAAATTCCACTTCTGGGTACATATCCAAAGGAATTGAAATCAGTATCTTGAAGAGAAGATCTGCACTACCATGTTCATTGTAGGGCTATTCACAATAGCTAAGATACAGAAACAACTCAGGTGTCCATAAACAGAAAAATGAATAAAGAAAATGTGGTACATACATGCAATGGAACATTATTCAGCCACAAAAAGGAGGAAATCTTGCCATTTGCAACAACATGGATGAAATTTGAAGAAAGTATGCTAAGTTAAATAAGTCATAGAAGGACAAATACTGCCTGATTCTATGTATATGAAGTATCTAAAATAGTCAAAGTCATAGAAGCAGAGAATACAATAGTGATTGCCAGGGGTTGGGACAGAGGATGATGGGAAGCTGTTATTCAACAAGTATAAATATCCCATTATGGTAGATGAATAAATTCTAGAGATCTGTTATACAACATAGTTCTTATCATTAATATTAAGGAATTGTGCACTTAAAAGTTTGTTAAGAAGGTAGATCTCATGTTAAGTGCTCTTACTACATACACAAACACACACACACACAAAAATGACACAAGAAAACTCTGGGAAGAGTTGGATATGCCTATCACATTGTGGTGATTGTATCATATGTGTGTGCAGATATCCAAACTCATCAAATTGTACACATAAAATATGTACAGTTATTTATATATCAATTATATATCAATAAAGTTGTTTAAAAAAAGAGTATGGTACTGGAAAGGATAGACATTGATCAATGAAATAGAACTGACAGCCCAGAAATAAAACTTACATTTATGGTTAATTTTACCCAAGAGTGCCAAGATAATACAATGAGGAAAATATAATCACTTCAACAATAGTGCTGGGACAGCTAAATAGCCACATGCAAAAAAAAAAAAAAAAAAATGAAGGTGGACCACTACTTTGCACTATATGCAAAAATTAATTCAAAATGACCAATGAACTGAATAAAAGAAATATCTCATAAGACTCTCAGAGTAAGCATAGGTTTTTAACCTTCACTGCCCTGGATTTGGCAATGGAATCTTAAATATAACACTAAAAGCATAAGCAACAACAACAAAAATTGATAAATTGTACTTTATCAAAAATTTTGTGCTTCAAAGGACATTATCAAGAAAGTTAAAAGGCAACTCACAGAATGGAAGAAAATATCTGAAAATTATGTAACTGATAATGAGCTTGTATACAAAATACATAGAGTATTAGTATAACTCAACAATAAAAAAAAATAACCCAATTTAAAAAGGGACAAAGTATGTGAACAGGTATTTCTCCAAAGAAAACACA
Source organism: Neomonachus schauinslandi (assembly GCF_002201575.2). Taxonomy (NCBI): domain Eukaryota; kingdom Metazoa; phylum Chordata; class Mammalia; order Carnivora; family Phocidae; genus Neomonachus; species Neomonachus schauinslandi. The sequence continues at coordinate 21,559,266 of NC_058419.1, read as the reverse complement.
CAAATGGTCCAAAAGCACATGAAAAGATGCTCAATATTTATCTTAGTCAGCTTAGGCAGCCATAACAAAATACTATAGACTGGGTGGCTTAAACAACAGAATTTTATTTCTCATAGCTCTGAATGTTGGGAAGTCCAAGATCAAGATGCCAACATGGTCAGATTCTGGTATGAGTTCTCTTCCTGGTTTGCAGATGGTAACCTTTTTGCTGTTTCCTCACATGTCCTTTCCTAACTGCATAGGCATGCATGCAAAGAGACAGAAAGCTCTCTGGTACCTTTTCTTATGAGGACATTAAACCCAGAACGAGTTACCACAACCTCATGATCTCATTTAACCCTAACTACCTCCCAAAGTCTCCATTTCCAAACACCATAATGTTAGAGGCTAGGGCTTCAACATATGAATGGGGGGGGGGACACATTCGGTCCACAATAACATCATTAGTCATTAAGAAATGAAAATCAAAACCATAATGAAATACCACTTCCCATCTACTGGTATAGCTAAAAGTAAAAAAGCCTAAGATAAGTTTTGGTGACAACGTGAAAATTGGAACCCCTCCACCGCTAGTTATAATGTAAAATGATGTTGCTGCTTGGAAAACAGTTTGGCAGTTCCTCAAAATGTTAAACACAGAGTTACCCAGTGATTCACCAATTTCATTCCTAGGTATATACCCAAGAGAAATGAAAACATACATCAACACCAAAACTTATATACGAATATTTATAGTAATTTTCATAATAGCAAAATTAATGGAAAAAAAACTAAATCTTCCTCAACTGATGAGAAGATATATAAAATGCAGTATATCCATACAATTGAATATTATACAGGTATAAAAACGAATGAAGAATGATATAAGCTCTACCTAGATGAACCTTGAAAATATGGCAAGTGAAAAAAGCTAATGATGAAAGATCACATATTGTATAATTATTTTTATATGAAATGTCTAGAATAGGTAAATCTAAAGAGATAGAAAGTAGATTAAAATGCCTAAGGCTTAGAGGCAGTCTATGGGAGAATAGTGACCCCTAAGGGGCACAGGGTCTATTTTGGGGAGGATAAAATCAGTGTTCTCTAAAAGTAGATTACGATGATGGATGCATAACCCTGTGAATATACTGAAAAACATAGAACTGTACTCATTAAATGGTTAAATTATATAGTATGTAAATTATATCTCAATAAATCTGATAAAAATATACACACTATTAAATACAATTCCAGAACTGATTGTTTCCAGAAGAAGCAAATGATACAGATTACACAACCTTCTTGAGAGGAACCTTTCTGCCAGGGTACCCATCCCCATTCCCTTCAACACTGAACACTCATGGAGAATTATCCAGTTAGGAAAATTCAACTTTGTTATTACTATTTATGAGACTCATTATTTATAAGAGACTTGTGATGACTTCTAAATTGCCACTCTCAATACCCAATATTTTATTGTGTTAACCTTCTGGAGCTTGATAGTTCCATAGAAGGAAATAAACAGGTTTATTTATAATTTATATCTGTAAATTATATTATATATATAATATATATAACATAAAATTATATTTATAAATTGTAAACAATTTATAAATAAATTCTATATTTATTTGGGGCCTGTCTTCATTCTTTGGCCTCGTACTTCATTATAATAGTCATTATTCAGCCATGGAATAGATTGTGGTTCCTGGCAAGGGTGTGTTCACTGTGGTAGAAGCTGAAGGATTTCCTCCAATGCAGAGTAAGTGGAGAAGATAACAGGATTGGGATATGGGTAGGGAGGTTGTCTTAACAGTTTATGGAGGAATTCATGAAAAGCTGGTATGAAGAAGAGATTATCATGAGCTTTCATGTCACACAAACCTGAGTTCCAAGGTTCACCACTTACTAGCTGGGCTATGTTGGACAAATGACTTAACATCTCTGAACCTTAGCTTCTTAATCTACAAGATAGCGATACTAAAGGCATTGCCTCATGGAATCATTTCAAGGATTAAATGGGATAACACATGCAAAGTTTCGAATGATACATAGTAAAGACTCAATTAATGACCATTATTATTTTGTGCATATTAAATCCATTTTAAGGACAATATTACTCCTTGAAATACTAATGCAAAATATTGCAATGTTTTTTAATCAGATGCAATACTTTTTTAAATTTTATTATGTTATGTTATTCACCATACATCATTAGTTTTTGATGTGGTGATCCATGATCCATTGTTCTCATATAACACCCAGTGCTCCATGCAGTACATGCCCTCCTTAATACCCATCACTGGGCTAACCAATCCCCCCTTCCCCCTCCCCTCTAAAACCCTGTTTGTCTCTCAGAGTCCATAGTCTCTCATGGTTCATCTCTCCCTCCAATTCCCCCCCACCCTCATTTTTCCCTTCCTTCTCCTAATGTCCTCCATGCTATTCCTTATGTTCCACAAATAAGTGAAACCATATGATAACTGACTTTCTCTGTTTGACTTATTTCACTTAGCATAATCTCCTCCAGTCCCATACATGTTGATGTAAAAGTTGGGTATTCAGGGGCGCCTGGGTGGCTCAGTTGGTTAAGCGACTGCCTTCAGCTCAGGTCATGATCCTGGAGTCCCTGGATCGAGTCCCGCATCGGGCTTCCTGCTCAGCAGGGAGTCTGCTTCTCCCTCTGACCCTCTCCCCTCTTGTGCTCTCTCTCTCTCTCTCATTCTCTCTCTCTCAAATAAATAAATAAAATCTTTAAAAAAAAAAAAGTTGGGTATTCATCCTTTCTGATGGCTGAGTAATATTCCATTGTATATATGGACCACATCATCTTTATCCATTCATCTGTTGAAGGGCATCTTGGCTCTTTCCACAGTTTGGCTATTGTGGACATTGCTGCTATGAACATTGGGGTACATATAGCCCTTCTTTTCACTATATCTATGTCTTTGGGGTAAACACCCAGAAGTGCAATTGCTGGGTCATAGGGTAGCTCTATTTTTAAATTTTTGAGGAACCTCCACACAGTTTTCCAAAGTGGCTGTACCAACTTGCATTCCCACCAACAGTGTAAGAGGGTTCCCTTTCTCCACAACCTCTCCAACATTTGTTGTTTCTTTCCCTGTCCATTTTTGCCATTCTAACTGGTGTAAGGTGGTATCTCAATGTGGTTTTGATTTGAATTTCCCTGATGGCTAATGATGATGAACATTTTTTCATGTGTCTGTTAGCCATTTGTATGTCTTCTTCAGAGAAGTGTCTTTTCATATCTTCTGCCCACTTGTTGACTTGATTATTTGTTTTTTGGGTGTTGAGTTTGAGAAGTTCTTTATAGATCTTGGATACTAGCCCTTTATCTGTAGTGTCATTTGCAAATATCTTCTCCCATTCTGTGGGTTGCCTCTTTCTTTTGTTGACTGTTTCCTTTGCTGTGCAGAAGCTTTTGATACTTTATGTGGAAAACCTAAAAGACTCTCCACCCCCACATTACTAGAGCTCATACAGCAATTCAGTAATGTGGCAGGATACAAAATCAATGCACAGAAATCAGTTGCTTTCTTATACACTAACAACGCAACTGTAGAAAGAGAAATTAGAGAAACGATTCCATTTACAATAGCACCAAAAACCATAATATACCTCAGAATAAACATAACCAAAGAGGTAAAGGATCTATACTCTAGGAACTACAGAACACTCATGAAAGAAATTGAAGAAGACACAAAAAGATGGAAAATTATTCCTTGCTCATGGATCAGAAGAATAAACATTGTAAAAATGTCTACGCTACCCAGAGCAATCTATACCTTCAATGCCATCCTGATCAAAATTCCAATGACATTTTTCAAAGTGCTGGAACAAACAACCCTAAAATTTGTGTGGAATCAGAAAAGACCCCGAATCGCCAAGGAAACGTTGAAAAAGAAAAACAAAGCTGGGGGCATCATGTTGCCCGATTTCAAGCTATATTACAAAGCAGTGATCACCAAAACAGCATGGTACTGGCACAAAAACAGACATATAGACCAATGGAACAGAATAGAGAACCCAGATATGGACCCTCAACTCTATGGTCAAATAATCTTTGACAAAGCAGGAAAAAATATGCAATGGAAAAAAAGACAGTCTCTTCAATAAATGGTGCTGGGGAAAGTGGACAGCCACATGCAGAAGAATGAAACTCGACCATTCTCTAACACCATACACAAAGATAAACTCAAAGTGGATGAAAGTCCTCAATGTGAGACAGGAATTCATCAAAATCCTAGAGGAGAACATAGGCAGTAACCTCTTTGACATCACCCACAGCAACTTCTTTCAAGATACATCTCCAAAAGCTAGTGAAACAAAAGCAAAAATGAACTTTTGGGACTTCATCCAGATGCAATATTAATTCGAAAGGTATTATTGCCCACGGGGGTTAACAAGGAATGACACAGTCTCAGCTCTCAAGGAACATTACTAGAGTTGAGGGAAACAAAATCTACCAAAAACAATGTTAAATAACCACAAAAGAAGGGAATATAGGAGAGGTCAAAAGGCAACTGAGTAAGTGGCAAAAGAATGGTCTAGATAATAAGTCAAGAGAAATGCACTAAGTAAGACAGGTCAGGAAATAGAGTGTTTTACTAAAATAGAGACTGTAGATGTTTCTGGAAAAAAAAATGTTGTAACTACAAGTGAGGCTCTGATAAATATCGGAGTATTTCTATTTACATTAAATAATCCAAACAAGATTCAAACTGGACTACCACAAACTGACTAGCTATTTAAGAAGTAAAAAGGGTCTGAGTTAAAAGTTCAGGGTTCACTGGTATGCATCACCTGCTGTGACTTTCAAACCATGACTTCAAGAAGGAAAACTGAATTTCTCATTATGCTGGTTACTCTCTGCACCCACAAGAACATCTGCTGGCCTTATCTGACAATACTATAAGCAACTAAAATGAAAAGAAGTCAGTCAACTGGTAGCTCTGTCTATATGTCAGGGTTTTTTCCCAGGTTTATTGAGATATCATTGGTATATAGCATGTGTAAGTTTACGGTGTAAAAAAATACACAGATATATTGAAAAATGATTACCCCAATAAGGTTGGCTAACACTTCCATCACCTCACGTAATTACTTTTTTTCTTGCAGTGAGAACATTTAAGATCTACTCTTAGTGACTTTCAATTATATAATACAATATTGTTAATGATAGTCACCATGCTATATATTAGATCCCCAGAACTTATTCATCTTATAACTAGAAGTTTGTACCCTTGAACAACATCTCACTATTTGCCCCACTCCCCAGTTTCTGGCAACCACCACTTTACTGTCTGTTTTACAAGTTTGGCTTTTTCAGATTCCAGGTGTAAGTGAGAACATGCAGCATTTGTCTCTGTCTGATTTATTTCATTTAGGGTATTGCCCTTAAGGTCCATCCATGTTGTCACAAATGGCAGGAATTCACTCCTTTTATATTTTTATGACTGAATAATATTCCAATGTATGGAGGAGAGGTAGGGAAGATGGCAGAAATAAAGGGGACCTCATTTCATCTGGTCCCTTGAATTCCACTAGATATCTAACAAATCATTCTGAACACCTGTGAATTCAACCTGAGATCTAAGAAAAGAATTGCTGGAATTCTACAAATAGAAAAGTGATCGCTTTTTGCAAGCAGGGCAGAAAGCCTTCAGGGAACAAAAGCCACATAGAGCAACCCAAAGCAGTTTACACTAGGCCCAGCCCCCTGGCTGGTGGGGAGAGGGGTGCAACTCTGCCCAGGGAAAGACAGTTGAGAATCAGTGCAGCAGGCACCTCCCCCAGAAGGCCAGAAGGAAAATTTGTCAAATACAAAGTTTATGGATAACTCAGAACTGAAAAACTCCTGCACTAGGGGAAAATACTATATAGAATTTGAGGTTTTTTTTCTCATGGAAATTTAGTATTTCAGTTTAAAATTTTCTATTTCTTTTTCCTTTTTTCCTTTTTAACTAGTTTCTCATTTTATCAACTCTGTCTTTAAGTCTTTTTTTAATTTTCATTTTTACATTTACATTTTTTAAAGATTTTATTTATTTGAGAGAGAGATAGCAAGAGAGAGCATGAGTTGGGAGGAGAGGGAGAAGCAGGCTCAGCAGGGAGCCTGATGTGGAGCTCAATCCCAGGACCCTGGGATCATGGGCTGAGCTGAAGGCAGTTAACTGACTGAGCCACATAGGTGCCTCATACATTTTATAGATATATTCTTCATTATTGTCTTCCTTTCACTGTATACAACATTATTTTTAAATATATTATATATATATATAGTATATATAGAAATATATATATATATTTCTTTACCATTTTGGAAATTACTATCTGCTAACAAACAAACCAAAATGCCCCCAGGACCAAGTGGATTGCCCTGTTCTAACCACTTATGAGATTATACTCCCTCTTTTTCCCCATTTTTTTTCTTTTCTTTTTTGGTTTCTGGCCTCTTCAGATTTGTCTACTATGTATTTCACTGGGGTTGTGGTTGATATTTTTGAAATTGTCCTCTCGTTCATCTATTCTTCTCTGGACAAAATGACTAGAAGGAGAAATTCACAGCAAAAGAAAAAACCAGAGGTAATACTCTCTGCCATAAATCTAATCAATATGGATATAAGTAAAATGTCAGAAACTGAACTCAGAATAATAATTATAAAGTTACTAGCTGGGCCTGAAAAAAGCATAAAAGACACTAGAGAATCTTAGTGCAGATATAAAATCTAATCAGGGCAAAATTAAAAATGCTTTAACTGAGATGCAGTCTAAAATGCATGCTCTAACAGCTAGGGTTAAAGAGGCAGAAGAGAGAGTCAGTGACATAGAAGACAAAATGGTGGCAAGGATGGAATCTGAGAAAAAGAGAGAAAAACAACTAATGGACCATGAGGGGAGGCTTTAAGAAATCAGCGACACCATAAAGTGAAACAATATTAGAATTATTGGGGTCCCAGAGGAAGAAGAAAAAGAGAAAGAAAGGGACAGAAGGTATATTTGAGCAAATCATAGCTGAGAACTTCCCTAATCTGGGGAAGGAAACAGACATTCAAGTCCAGGAGGTACAGAGAACCCCCCTCAAAATCAATAAAAATAGATCAACACCCTGACATATAATAGTGAAGCTTGCAAATTTCAGACATAAAGAGAAAATCCTGAAAGCAGCTTGAGATAAGAGGTCCTTAACATACAAGGGTACGAACATTAGACTGGCAGCAGACCTATCCACAGAAACCTGGAAGGCCAGAAAGGGCTGGCATGATATATTCAGGATACTAAATGAGAAAAACATGCAGCCAAGAATAACTTCTCCAGCAAGGCTGTCATTCAGAATGGAAGGAGAGATAAAGAGTTTCCAGGATAAACAGAAACTAAAGGAATTTGCAAACACGAAACCAGCCCTGCAAGAAATATTAAAGGGGATCCTGTATGTGAAGAGAGAGACCAAAAGTAGCATAGACCAGAAAGAAACAGAGAGAATAAACAGAAACAGAGACTTTATAGGTAGTACAATAGCACTAAATTCATATCTTTCAATAGTTACTCTGGATGTAAATGGACTAAATGCTCCAATCAAAAAACACAGGGTATCAGATTGGACAAAAAAGCAAGACCCCTCTATATGCTGTCTACAAGAGACTCACTTTAGACCTAAAGAAACCTCCAGACTGAAAGTGAGGGGGTGGAAAATGATTTATCATGCTAATGGACATCAAAAGAAAGCTGGGGTGGCAACCCTTATATCAGACAAATTAGATTTTAAACCAAAGACTGTAGTAAGGGATGAAGAGGGACACTATATCATACTTAAAGGGCCTATCCAACAAGAAGATCTAGCAATTATAAATATTTATGTTCCTAAATTGGGAGCAGTCAATTATATAAACCAATTAATAACAAAATTAAAGAAACATATTAATAATAATACAATATGAGTAGGGGACATTAACACCTCACTTACAGCAATGGATAGATTGTCTAAGCAGAAGATCAACAAGGAAACCAAGGCTTTGAATGACACACTGGACCAGATGGACTTCACAGATATATACAGAGCATTCCATCCTAGAGCAACAGAATACACATTCTTCTCTAGTGCACATGGAACATTCTCCAGAAAAGATCACATACTGGGTCACAAATCTGGTCTCAACCAGTACCAAAAGATTGGGATTATTCCCTGCATATTTTCAGACCAAAATGCTTTGAAACGTGAACTCAATCACAAGAGGAAATTTGGAAGGAACTCAAACACTTCAATGTTAAAGAGCATCCTACTAAAGAATAAATGGGTCAACCAGGAAATTAAAGATAATTTTAAAAATTCATGGAAACAAATTAAAATGAAAACTTATGACAGTTGAAAACTTTTGGGATGCAGCAAAGGCAGTCCTGAGAGGGAAGTACATAGCAGTACAAGCCTTTCTCAAAAAATTAGAAAAGTCTCAAATACACAAGCTAACCTTACACCTAAAGGAGTTGGAGAAAGAACAGCAAATAAAGCCTAAAACAAGCAGGAGAAGAGAAATAATAAAGATTAGACCAGAAATCAATGAAATGGAAACCAAAAAAACAAAAAAAAACAAAAAACAGTAGAACACATCAGTGAAACCAGAAGTTGTTTCTTTGAAAGAATTAATAAGATCTATATGCCCCTAGCCAGACTTATCAAAAAGAAAAGAGAAGGGACCCAAATAAATAAAATCATGAATGAAAGAAGAGAGATCATGACCAACACCTATAAAATACAATTTTAAGAACATATTATGAGCAACTATATGCCAACAAAATAGGCAATCTGGAAGAAATGGATGCATTCCTAGAAACTTACAAACTACCAAAAACTGAAACAGGAAGAAACAGAAAACCTGAACAGACCCATAACCAGTAAGGAAATTGAAGCAGTAATCAAAAATCTCCCAACAAACAGGAGTCCAGGGCCAGATGGCTTCCCAGCAGAATTCTACCAAACATTTAAAGAAGAAATACTACCTATTCTTCGGAAGCTGTTTCAAAAAATTGAAATGGGAGGAAAACTTGCAAACTTGTTCTATGAGGCCAGCATTACCTTTATCCCAAAACCAGACAAAGACCCCACCAAAAAGGAGAATTACAGACCAATACCCCTGATGAACATGGATGCCAAAATTCTCACCAAGATACTAGCCAAAAGGATCCAACAGTACATTAAAATGATTATTCAACATGACCAAGTGGGATTTATTCCTAGGTTGCAAGGGTGGTTCAACATTTACAAATCAATCAATGTGATACATCACATTAATAAAAGAAAGGACAAAAGCCATATGATCCTCCCAATTGATGCAGAAAGATCATTTGACAAAACACAGCATCCTTTCTTGATAAAAATTCTTCACAGTGTAGGGATAGAGAGTACATACCTCAATACCATAAAAGCTATCTAAAAAAAAGCCCACAGTGAATATCATTCTCAATGGGGAAAAACTGAGAGCTTGGCCCCTAAGGTCAGGAACATGACAGGGAACAACACTATTATTCAACATAGTACTAGAAGTCCTACCCTCAGCAATCAGACAACAAAAAGAAGTAAAAGGCTTTCAAATTGGCAAAGAAGTCAAACTCTCACTCTTCGCAGATGATACGATACTTTATGTGGAAAAACCAAAAGACTCCACTCCAAAATTGCTAGAACTCATACAGGAATTCAGCAATGTGGCACGGTACAAAATAAATGCACAGAAATCAGTTGCATTCTATACACTAACAATGAGACTAAAAAAAGAGAAATTAAGAAATTGATCCCATTTACAAGTGCACCCAAAACCATAAGATACCTAGGAATAAACCTAACCAAAGAGGTAATGGACCTGTAATCTAGAGACTACAGAACACTTATGAAAGAAATTGAGGAAGACACAAAGAAATGGAAAAACATTCCATGCTCATGGATTGGAAGAATAAATATTGTTAAAATGTCTATGCTACCCAGAGCAATCTACACATTCAATGTAATCCCTATCAAAATGTCATCAACATTTTTCACAGAGCTGGAACAAACAATCCTAAAATTTGTATGGAAACAGAAAAGACCCTGAATAGCCAAAGTAATGTTGAAAAGGAAAACCAAAGCTGGGGGCTCACAATGCCTGACTTCAAGCTACATTACAAAGCTGTGATCATCAAGACAGCATGGTACTGGCACAAAAACAGACATATAGATCAATGCAACAGAATAGAAGGTCCTCAACCCTATGGTCAACTAATCTTTGACAAAGCAGGAAAGAATATCCAATGGAAAAAAGACAGTCTCTTCAAGAAATCGTGCTGAGAAAATTGGACAGCAACATGCAGAAGAATGAAACTGGACCATTCTCTTACACCATACACAAAGATAAGCTCAAAATGGATGAAAGACCTAAATGTGAGACAGGAATCCATCAAAATCCTTGAAGACAACACAGGCAGTAACTTCTTTGACCTTGGCCACAGCAACTTTTTGCAAGACACATCTCTAAAGGAAAGGGAAACAAAAACAAAAATGAACTATTGGGACTTCATCAAGATGAAAAGCTTCTGCACAGCAAAGGAAACAATCAACAAAACTAAAAGGCAACCTACAGAATGGGAGATGATATTTGCAAACGACATATCAGATAAAAGACTGGTATCCAAGATCTATAAATAACTTATCAAACTGAACACCCAAAAAAACATAACCCAGTCAAGAAATGGGCAGAAGACATAAATAGACATTTCTCCAAAGAAGACATACAAATGTCCAATAGACACATTTAAAAAATGCTCAACATCACTCAGCATCAGGGAAATACAAATCAAAACCACAATGAGATACCACCTCACACCAGTCAGAATGGCTAAAATTAACAAGACAGGAAACAACAGATGTTGGCGAGGATGTGGAGAACCCTCTTACACTATTGGTGTATTTTTACCTTCCTCAAGACCTTATGACCCAGCAATTACACTACTAGATATTTACCCCAAAGATACAAATGTAATGCTCCAAAGGGGCACATGCACCCCAATGTTTATAGCAGCAATTTCCACAATAGTCAAACTATGGAAAGAGCCCAGATGTCCATCGACAGATGAATGGATAAAGAGGATGTGGTATATATATACAATGGAAAGACAGTTTTCATATGGTTTCATTCATATGTAGAATATAATAAACAGCACAGAGAATCATAGGGGAGGGGAGGAAAAAAAGAATGGAAAGAAGTCAGAGAGGGAGACAAACCATGAGAAACAAACTGAGGGTTGTGGAGGGGGGGGTGGGAGGATGGGGTAACTGGGTGATGGGCATTAAAGAGGGCATGTGATGGGATGAGCACTGGGTGTTATATGCAACTGATGAATTACGAACACTACATCTGAAACTAATGATGGGGCTAATTGAATTTAAATGAAAATATTCCATTGTATGAATATATATATCTTCGTCCATTCATCTGTAGATGGACACTTAGGTTGTTTCCATACCTTGGCTATTGTGAATAATGTTACAATGAACTTGGAGGTGCAGATACCTCTTCAACATAATGATTTCATTTCTTTAAGATATATACACCCATAAGTGGAATAGCTAGGTCATACAGTTCTATTTTTAATTTTTTGAGGAAACTCCACACTGTTTTCCATAGTGCCTGTACCAATTTACATTCCCACCAACACTTTGCAAGGGTTCCCTTTTCTCCACATCATTGCCAGCACTTGTTATCCCTTGTTTTTTTGATGATAGCCAACCTAACAGGTGTGAGGTGACATCTCACTGTGGTTTTGATTTGCATTTCTCTGGTGATTAGTAATGTTGAATACTTTTTGTGTACCTCCTAGATATTTGTATATCTTGTTTTAAAATGCCTATTCAAATCTTGTGCCCATTTTTTACTCAGATTATTTGTTTTTAAACTATTGAGTTGTATGAGTTCCTTATATATTTTGGATAGTAAGCCCTTATCAGATATGTGGCTTACAAATATTTTCTCCCATTCTGTAGGCTGTCTTTTCATTTTGCTGACTGTTTTCTTTTACTGTGCAGAAGCTGCTTAGTTTGATATAGTCCCACTCATTTATTTTTGCTTTTGTTGCTTGTACTTTTGGTGTTATATCCAAATAATCATTGTCAAGATCAATATCAAGGAAATTTTCCCCTATGTTTTCTTCTAGGAGTTTTACTGTTTTAGGGCTTACATTTAAGTCTTTAATCTATTTTGAGTTCATTTTTGTGCGTGATATAAGACAGGGGTCCAATTTCATTCTTTTGCATGTGAATATCCAGTTTTCTAAATACCATTTATTGAAGACACTATCCATTCCTCATTGAGTATTCTTAGCTTCCTTGTCAAATATTAGTTGTATATTTGTATATGCATGGGCTAATTTCTGGGCTTTCAATTATGTTTCATTGTTCTGTATGTTGCAAACAACCAGTTTTACTGGGTTGCCACCAATGTCCGCTCACTGAGCTGCCTTAATTAGCCACTTGTGTTGACACTATATTAAAATGGTGTGACCGAGTCCTTGCTCTTTACTGTTTGAAAATTCAAATTGATATGACTCACATCAATCATGCCTTCTTCTGGAACATTAAGCAGCACAGGGTTAAAGCAGCCAATTTACCTTAGGTTACCAATACCAGGCTTTTGAGTCTGAATGCGCTGTCTAGCATTGACTGAACTCTGGCTACATTGGATCCACCCTCCATTCCCCTTCCAAAACAAGGTTCACATGTAAATAAAGGCAAGTCTTGAAAACAGGTCAAGTTCAAATCACACACAGGTAATTTACAAATGGGATATGATCTTGTTGGGGTAGCTATGGTGTCTAAAGCTCCCATCATCTAAGTCTCTGTTAAATATCAATATTATACCTGAGCAAAAGAGCTTACAAAGTCATAACTATTACATTATTACATTAGTTTGATTTAGTATATTAAATTGCCTACCTCTGTACCCTTGAGCCATCCTTCCATTCATTCATTTAATAAACGTTTAATGAGTACCCACTAAATTCAAGCTCTATGTAAGTTCTATCGATAAGGCATTCAAGGTGAAGAGTTGAGGGAGCTAGTATGGGGACCACTGCTTGAGAAAGGCAAGTGCAAGCAGGATTCCACAAGTAAGACAAGAACAACCTCTAGGTTACCACTAGACACTAAGAGTTTTGTATTAAGTTGTCATCGGTTATTACTCTGCAGTCTGGTGTCCCACCCAACTAAGTCAACTAAACAGGATCCAAAGTTCTGCTACACCCCAATGATGGTAATAGGTAAAAGTATCTGACCTTTGTAGAAAACATGAAAATTTGCATTCATGGAAGAGGTAGAAAGATCTTCTTCAACAGAAAAACATAATATATACAGTAAAAACTGTAGCCATTTCCCAAAAGAGCAGTCATCAGAAGTTACAAAAGATGCACAGAAAAAACCTGATAAATAAAAAACATATATATCATCAGCCAATTTGGAGAGACATAAATCATATCTCAAACCTAATGCCTTGTTGTTGTTTTCAATGTAAACTTTGCAAAAAGGGAAACATAAAACTTCAGTGAATCAAGCCTTAAATGTTACTCCTACAGGGAGTTTCAACAATCTACTGGTAATATACAAAGCCGTATAGCTAACATAAAATACAGAGGCAGGGACAGACATTCTTGTAAGGGAAAATGTAAGGAAGTCAAATTTATGAGCCAACTTGCTCTTTAAAGGTGAATGAACTTCAGCCTTAACTATCGTATCTCCCTAACTAGCAAACACTCTCCCCTGGTGTTAATTGTGCTTGTTGTCACAATAAGGATCCTGCCAGCTTTCCAGCCAGCAGTGTACTCTGATATCAGTGTTCAATGAATATCACCCGGCCACCACATTTAGAAAAGAAATGTGGCTCATTCTTCAACTGCCTCTAATCAATACCTCCAGAATTTATATTCTGTAAACATCCACACTTTGCTTCTAAACAAATAATTTCATCATAAGCTAGTTCTCAGTAAAAACTACAATAAGTTTTCACAATATATTATGGAAGCTCTGGCCATTCAGTTCTAACTAATGGCTCCTTTTGCTGAACAAGTAAATTGAAATTGATTTGTTTCAGCAGCCTGTGCTAGAACACACAATGCCTGTTACAACAAGGCCATTGACTCCTGCAAACAGTACTCCAGTCTGCTTCCTCAAGGATTCTGGGCAGGATTTTTAAATCATCCCACCTTCTCTCCCCTAACCCCAAGAACAAAGCATCCATTTAAATAGGGACTCTGCACAATGTGTCCAAGAAAGGGAATGTGAGGGAGCTTCCTTTGAGATCAACTGAACAGAGCCCAAGGTGAGGAGTGAGACCTCAAATGAAAGAAGAGGAACACAAAGAGGAAACTGATTAAAAGTCAAATCAACTGCTCCTTGTGAATCACAAGGTGAGGGGAGAGGAAGAGAGAGAGAAAGAGGAGACTCATTCTTCTCTTATTCCTGTCCCCTCACTCTCTCCCTTGGGACAGTGTCATCATGGAGACAGTTGAGGATACAGAAAAAATATTCTGAGATGACTTTCTAATCTCTGGAGGGATGACTGTGCCCACAGAGGAGACAGCACAGCCTTCTGGCTGATATGTTCCCGTGATATTGCATACAAAGCCCATAATGCTTCCTGTGCTGTCACTCAGGAAGGCAGGCCAGTCAGGCAGAACAGGAATCTGATTTGTACACTGACTGCATAGGAGTTTGGGATTGGATTTTGGACTGCACAGAAGTTTCTTTGTAGGAGGATACACCTAGGGACAGAGGCCAGCTCTAGTGACCCTCCATTAATGAGCTCCAGAGACACCTTTATCTTAGCAAACACCAAAATGGCCATCCTTGGTCAGCCCAGGGCACCTCTATTTTAGAGGTTTCCAAATGAAAATTTCTTTTTATATACTATTTTTCCCATAACTGTGTGAGGGACGCAGGATGAGTATCATTATTCTCATTTTAAATATTAAGAAAATGAGGCCCAGAGAGAGAAAAAAAATTACCAAAGTCCAACAGCTTATAAATGTCAGTCCAGAAATTTGAACCCAGACCTTATAGCCTTAAATTTAGTGATTCAATAAATTTGTATTTTGTATTCATTCATTCATTCATTCATTCAATGAACATAAATCAAATGCTGAATCTGCCAGATAATGGGAGCTCTCACATTGTTCACAGTTTAAAATTTCCCTTCAGCACCATTTCTTGGTGCTCAAAGGAATCTAGGGAAGGTATATTCACATATATTAGTCTCAGTGTTAGTAAATATCTTCCATTAAGGTCTAGCAGGTTATTTTTCATCCCAGCTGAAACATATAGTTATGATATGAATTAATGCTCTTCTCACAAAAGTCTAATGCCTGGTAAGATACCTCTCAAACAGCACATATCACCAGCCTCCCCTCAATAGAAAATTGTCACTAGACTTTCTCAAGATTGCTCCTCCTTGGCTGTCAGGTTTCTATGAGCTGATGCAGGAACACATGTAAGTTGACACAAGTCCTTCATCTTTCCACACCTAGCAGTGGTCCTTACCTACCTAGTAGCACCTACATGCATATTGGGGAGCCTTTTCTCAACACTATCTCATCACCCAGAACTTTCCTGCTTCCCTTCACCACAACCTACTTGCCCTATATCCCCATACCCTTAAGGTTCTCTCTATGTTAAGGAGATAGTAAAAGCAACCGCTACTGAACTTACTCCTCTTAATTTAACATACTTACATTTTTACAGGGCCCTGTGCCTTCACAGAGTGAAGGTGGGCCATTTCAGGCCTCATGGCAGATTAATGGTGGGAGGGACTGATAGGGGAAGAGGCTTTTTGGTGCCATGTTCAATTCACAGCCCAGGAATAGGGGCATATGTCACTTTTCTGAATGAAATGAACACAAGGGATGATTGTCATGCTGTGGGGACACAATGTAGGTATTGGAAAGGGCAGAAAACATTTGACCAAACAGGTGTGGGTGTCACAAATTCTGAAAGGACAAAACACACAATTACTACTTCTTCTTAACCCTTCATTCCCAAGGATATCAGGCATTGTCCTCAAATAGCTTCTGGATGAAATCCATATTTATAGCTGAGCTCTTGCCAGTACGGTCTCCAATTACACTTACCTTGTAAACAAAATCCAGCCTAAATTGCTTTCTTCACTTCTAGCTTCTCCAAGGTCTATGACCTTGTGTTTCAGCAGTAGTTACTGTCTCACAAGGCTTATAGGCAACCATTTATCCCATCCTTTCAGAATTTTATATACCATTTAGAACATCACCTTTCAGCCCCTCTCGCAATACAAGAGATGGCTGGTTCTCCCACAAGGTCACTGCAGCCATCTCACTTCACAGTATGATTTTCAGGAGTTTTACAAGAGCTTCAAAAATGCACTAGTGAGATAAACTTGACCCCACAGCCTCTTATGTCTTCTGAATGAGGTGATTTGAAGGAGGGGCAGAAAGACACAGGGGGAGCTTCAATCAGTCACAGAGTCCTGCTGTTTCCCAGTCTGAAGACTTGCTTTTCAAATGCTATTGCCACCCTGATCCAGGACTCATCCCTTCACACCTGTCTTACTGCAATTGATCTTTTACCTTTCTCTAAGGTTCTCTTCCCTTTGATCCATCCTATGAACCACTGTAAGATTAGTTCTTTTGAAGGCACCACTTCCAGAGTGTTAGTTTTCTCAAAATCCTTCATTGACTCTTTGTTTATTTACAGGACAAAGCCCAAACTCCTCAGACCAGCAATCAAGACTCTCTTCCATGCAATGCCCCCACCTTACCAACCCAATCCTATATTCACCTACTCCCTCAAATGAAACTTCTGTCCTGCAAAGATCAGTTTTTCATTGTCCTAGCCACATAGGCTTACCCCATCCTCAGTGCCCTTATTTCATATGTCTCTCCTAATCCTCTGCATTACACAATGTACATCTGCACCAGTGTAGCCCCTCTTCTCTGTCTAAACCTAATCTTATTGTTCAATGCCCTGCTCAAGACATACCTCTTCCTTGAAACCTTGCCCATTTGCCCTCACGCATACCATAACAGTGTTAGGAATGCTGAATATCAGACCTGTTACCAGACCTAGAGAACCGGAATCTGTATTTTAACAAGATCCGATATATGTTACAGTTTGAGAAGCACTGTCCTAAACAACGCTATGATTCGTACCATTAAAAGAAAAGAGACTAAGATGCCTATGACCGCCAATTATGATAGACAACCAAAGTCTACTTTTTCCCCAACTCCATCTATCTCCCATCTTTGCTATGTATTCCTTGTAGCTTGTGGAGATACAAGGGAATCAGGAAAGTTGGTACCTTCCCAACCATCTATAACCCACAAACTGCCCCTTCCACAACCTTTGTGTTATTTGAGGCCCCAAATTCCTTCGTTTTTATTTAATCAGGCTTGTCTATTCTGGAACCACAATTTCATATAATTAAGTTTAGCTGCCAGCTAATTATATGTACACTAGTTTCCACTGCCCCTGCCAAAGGCAAAACAAATTGCTGATTGGGCCTGTGAGCTTTGGCTTAGGGACAGGGAAACAGTCAGCAAACTGGGTTACTGTACTATATATGAAGAGTACTATACCCAGGGTGGTGCAGGGACAACATCATGATGCTGCTAAAGAATGGGCTGTGGAGGATTTGCTGGGATTGGGCTGGCTGCTCCTCTGTTTCCAAATCTTCCTACATATCCTTCCCTATGCCTAGACTGTCAGAATAAGTCAGTGCTGGAGAAAGTTGACAGTCTCCATCACTAAAGCAAAAGAAATCAAAAGACCTCAGAAGCTTGTTCAGACTTGCTAGATAGCCCTTTGATTCTCTTTCTCCCTTTCTTACATTCTCACTCACACCCCTTCTTTCTCCTTCCCTTTTTTCTGGCTTTTAATGCTTTGAGCTTGATAAAAATAGGATTTTGCTGGGGGCAGGGGCAGATATTAGTAGAGATCTCTATAACAAGAAGCTCAAAAGTCCTTTATTTGAAGTCCATCTTTCCTTCAATTCAACTGCTGATCTCCCCTTTATAACCCTCACTTCATGATCTGTAATTCTACTATACTGTGAGGAAGTCAACCCAGTCAATCTGGACTGGACTTTTTTTTTTTAATCAGAAGCAGATTTTCATTCTGTCATTCAATATTAACCTAAACTTGGAGGGGCCCCTGGGTGGCTCAGTCAGTTAAGCGTCTGACTCTTGGTTTCAGTTCAGGTCATGCTCTCAGGGTCCTGAGATCGAGCCCCTTATCAGGCTCTGCCCTCAGTGTGGAGGCTGCATGTCCCTCTCCCTCTACTCCTCCCCATGGGTGTGCTTGCTCTCTCTCTCATAAATAAAAATTTTAAAATATTAGCCTAAACTTGGAAAAGAAAGCATTGTATATGAGAGGCCCTTATGGAATATACCACAAAGAAAGAAAAAGACTTATCAGAAATGTACATAGAGTAGTAATTTTTAGTACAAAAAGCAATAATCTGACAATGCTTGCAAATGTCTGGTTCTCCTAGAATCAGAGTATTCTATGCAGGTAAACTGTTCTCCCTATTTTGAACTTGTTTGCAGTGTTCCACTGCTAAAGTGACACTCTCATCACAGATTCCAACAAAAGTTTCAGTTCAACTCACATCAGAATTTCCACAAAGCCCAATGGGGTGCAAAGAATTTGAAATAATGGATTCTTATGGCAATAGCTTCGAGCATCAATAGCATCAGAACTACCTGAGGCACTTGTCAAATGTACAGCTTCCTTGGCCCCACCCTAGATGGAATGAATCAAAATCTCCACATCAGGCCCTGGCATCCCCATGTTCAACAAGCTCTTAGGATATTTTTGGGAACCACTATTTTGGTGCACTCCTAAGCTACAATCCTCTTGGACTGCCTGATTCTTCACCAGAGTATTGTTAAACTGGCTGCCATTACAACTGCATTCTAGCATATGTCCCCTGGCAGACACCAAGGGCATTTCCTGTCTTCTTTACAAAGCTGCACTAGGCATCTGTAGTGACACTAAAGTTGAATACCTTTAAAAGGGTTTTCCTATGAGACCTTTTACCTTCTCTGATTATCACATTCAGCAGCCAGTGAAAGACTTGTCCTCTCCCACGTGAGAGGACTGGCAGCAGGCTCAGACCTCCAGGTTAAACAGCAGCCTACGTGACCAGACTGGAAGTACTCACATGCAAAGGTCCTGACTACCAATGGGACCGGAGGATTGCTCAAGGTGGTTAACACTCCAAAGGTATCCCATGGTTTCAAGGGTGGAGAAAACAAACATCACAGATGTCATTCCATGTGTGACATTCCAAAATGCCTCCTTTTAAAATCCCACCAGACAGAAGTGTTAGATTCTAAAAAAAATTGTGAAAGACAAAGTTGTGAAGTACGTGAGATTTGATTCTGAGGTTCCTCAGTCTTCATGTTCTTTTCCTGCACAGTCCATCTGACAGGACCTAATGTCCTCATCCCACAGTGACAGCTGACCCATGTGTTACCCTAGCCTGGACTTGCTTCCGACCTTCCCTTCATTCTTCCTTTGCCCTCTACTTTCTGGTTCTGGCTCTCTTCCCTCAAGGTTGTATTCTGAGTAGAATGTGGTAGGTGCTGGATCATATAAGTAAATGCTATGTGGGGATTAAGGAAAAATCCAATTGGGGCCAATCTGAACTAACCATTCCACCAAAGGTAAACAATCCAGTTATTTTCACTGGGTCCCCTGGCACCTAGCTAACCCTGGCCCCAGATTGAGCCCCTAACACTAAACACAGGCTAAACTCTAACCCTGGCCATCTGACAGATATTTATGATTGGACACTAAAAGGACAAACAAAAGTATGACTGATTCAGAGAAACCCCATGTCCCACCAGTAGAGACACAATTCAAAGGACATGTCTTTTCTAGGTGACTATAAATCAGCAGTGTTACTTTGCTACAGGAAGGATACCAAGTTATATATTTTATAATCCACCAGTAAAAGATGAGAGATAGGAGGTAGGGAGGGATAACAATAGAGTCTCTTATGTAGGCAAAGTGAATTAAGGAGAACCTACTCCACCTAGATCTCAGAGCTTCGTGGTCAACAACATCAAGATGTGTTTTTTATTGTGTTTACTGATATAACCCTGACTCTGCTCATATTGGAAAAATAGGAACTGAACCATGGTGCAAGAATATTCATGAAAGTAAATATTTATAAGAAGAACAGACAATAAATGTCTGAAAGCAACAACCTTAGGAGTATCCAAATGTGAAACATCCAACATCATTGCCATTTATTTTAGTTTTGAGCTGTAAATAGTGGCTCTTAAAATAAATTTTAGTCTCCCAATGACATTATATTTGAAATATGGAAAAAAATATCTGAATGACCTCAAGGCAGCTCATTCTGAAACAACTGTTAAGTTCTGCCTATTATTAATTGTTCAGGATTCATTCATGTGTCTTTTTCGAACAATCTCGGGAATCCAGTCATTTCTCAATTATTCCCCAGATGCTAATAGCTCCTTCA
Organism: Neomonachus schauinslandi; assembly: GCF_002201575.2. Classification (NCBI taxonomy): domain Eukaryota; kingdom Metazoa; phylum Chordata; class Mammalia; order Carnivora; family Phocidae; genus Neomonachus; species Neomonachus schauinslandi. The sequence continues at coordinate 21,538,735 of NC_058419.1, read as the reverse complement.
GCTAACTCTTCCTATCATGCAACATGTTGCTAGGAAGGTCCCTAGGGATCAGGTGTATCCCTGTCTCTAGCAGCCCTGTGTGCTGACAATAGACAAACTCATAAGTAGAAATCATCAATGATAAATGAGACCACATCATTTTCTAGGATGAAAGCAGCCCTTATAGCCCTTAGCAAAATTAGGAGGGAGGCGAAGTCTGTCTTCACTGGCTTCTCTGTCCTTCCTCCCCTCCCTCTTCTCTGTTCCTATCTCCTAGGCCAGCAACACAAAGTCTTACCAACCCCCCCCTCTACCTGTTCCTGCACCAGAGCAAGAGACTTCTAAGTGTAACGACAAACATAAATGAGGACATAGAAAACCTGTGTTCTAATTTGGACTTCATCGAGCTATATGACCTTGAGAAAGTCACTTCTCTCTTAGTCTCAGTATCTTTATTAATAAAATGAAAAGAAGATCAAAGTAACTAAAATTTATAGAGCTCTTACCATGTGGTAGACACTGTGCTCAAGGCAGTTTATATCAATCATTCCCTTAATCTTCCCAAGCAGTTATTTTATTTTATTATGTTATGTTAATCACCATACATTACATCATTAGTTTTTGATGTAGTGTTCCATAATTCATTGTGTGGTATTAGAATATGGATAGACATATAGGTCAATGAAATAGAACTGTTTCTAGAACAAACCCTTACCATTACAGTGAACTTATTTTTTTTATTTAATTTTATTATGTTATGTTAATCATCATACATTACATCATTAGTTTTTGATGTAGTGTTCCATGATTCATTATTTGCATACAACACCCAGTGCTCCATTCAATACCTGACCTCTTTAATACCCATCACCAGGCTAACCCATCCCCCCACCTCCCTCCCCTCTAGAACGCTCAGTTTGTTTCTCAGAGTCCATAGTCTTTCATGGTTCGTCTCCCCCTCCGATTTCCCCCCTTCATTTTTCCCTTCCTACTATCTTTTTTCTTTAACATAAAATGTATTATTTGTTTCAGAGGTACAGGTCTATGATTCACCAGTCTTACACAATTCACAGCGCTCACCACAGCACATACCCTCCCCAATGTCTATCACCCAGCCACCCCATCGCCTCCCACCCCCACTACTTGAGCAACCCTCAGTTTGTTTCCTGAGATTAAGAATTCCTCATATCAGTGAGATCATATGATACATGTTTTTCTCTGATTGACTTATTTCCCTCTAGTTCAATCCACATGGTTGCAAATGGCAAGATTTCATTTTCCTTGATGGCTGCATAATATTCCATTGTATATATATACCACATCTTCTTTATCCATTCATCTGTCGATGGACATCTTAGCTCTTTCCATAGTTTGGCTATTGTGGACATTGCTGCTATAAACATTGGGGTGCACATACCCCTTCAGATCACTTTATTTGTATCTTTGGGGTAAATGCCCAGTAGTGCAATTGCTGGGTCATAGGGTAGCTCTATTTTCAACTTTTTGAAGAACCTCCATACTGTTTTCCAGAGTGGCTGCACCAGCTTGCATTCCCACCAACAGTGTAAGAGGGGTCCCCTTTCTCCACATCCTTGCCAACATCTGTTGTTTCCTGACTTGTTAATTTTAGCCATTCTGACTGGTGTGAGGTGGTATCTCATGGAGGTTTTGATTTGGATTTCCCTGATGCCAAGTGATGTTGAGCACTTTTTCATGTGTCTGTTGGCCATTTGGATGTCTTCTTTGGAAAAATGTTCATGTCTTCTGTCCATTTCTTGATTGGATTATTTGTTCTCTGGGTGTTGAGTTTGATAAGTTCTTTATAGATTTTGGATACTAGCCCTTTATCTGATATATCATTGCAAATATCTTCTCCCATTCTGTCAGTTGTCTTTTGGTTTTGTTGACTGTTTCCTTTGCTGTGAAAAAGCTTTTTATCTTGATGAAGTCCCAATAGTTCATTTTGGCCCTTGCTTCCCTTGCCTTTGGCGATGTTTCCAGGAAGAAGTTGTGTGGCTGAGGTCGAAGAGGTTGCTGCCTGTGTTCTCCATTAGGATTTTGATGGATTCCTGTCTCACATTGAGGTCTTTCAACCATTTGGAGTCTATTTTTGTGTGTGGTATAAGGAAATGGTCCAGTTTCATTCTTCTGCATGTGGCTGTCCAATTTTTCCAACACCATTTGTTGAAGAGATTGCCTTTTTTCCATTGGACATTCTTTCCTGCTTTGTTGACGATTAGTTGACCATAGAGTTGAGGGTCCATTTCTGGGCTCTTTAGTCTGTTCCACTGATCTGTGTTTCTGTTTTTGTGCCAGTACCATACTGTCTTGATGATGACAGCTTTGTAATAGAGCTGGAAGTCCGGAATTGTGATGCCACCAGTTTTGCTTTTCTTTTTCAACATTCCTCTGGCTATTCGGGATCTTATCTGGTTCCATACAAATTTTAGGATTATTTGTTCCATTTCTTTGAAAAAAGTAGATGGTATTTTGATGGGGATTGCATTGAATGTGTAGATTGCTCTAGGTAGCATTGACATCTTCACAATATTTGTTCTTCCAATCCATGAGCATGGAACGTTTTTCCATTTCTTTGTGTCTTCCTCAATTTCTTTCATGAGTATTTTATAGTTTTCTATGTACAGATTCTTTGCCTCTTTGGTTATATTTATTCCTAGGTATCTTATGGTTTTGGGCGCAATTGTAAATGGGATCGACTCCTTAATTTCTTTTTCTTCTGTCTTGTTGTTGGTGTATAGGAATGCCACTGATTTCTGTGCATTGATTTTATATCCTGCCACTTGACTGAATTCCTGTATGAGCTCTAGCAGTTTTGGGGTGGAGTCTTTTGGGTTTTCCACATAAAGTATCATATCATCTGCAAAGAGTGAGAGTTTGACTTCTTTGCCAATTTGGATGCCTTTGATTTCTTTTTGTTGTCTAATTGCTGTACCTAGGACTTCTAATACTATGTTGAATAGCAGTGGTGATAGTGGACATCCCTGCTGTGTTCCTGACCTTAGGGGGAGAGCTCTCAGTTCTTCCCCATTGAAAATGATATTCGCTGTGGGTTTTTCATAGATGGCTTTTATGATATTGAGGTATGTACCCTCTATCCTTACACTCTGAAGAGTTTTAATCAAGAAAGGATGCTGTACTTTGTCAAATGCTTTTTCGGCATCTATTGAGAGGATCATATGGTTCTTGTTCTTTCTTTTATTAATGTATTGTGTCATATTGATTTATTTGTGGTTGTTGAACTAACCTTGCAGCCCAGGGATAAATCCCGCTTGGTCGTGGTGAATAATCCTTTTAATGTACTGTTGGATCCTATTGGCTAGTATTTTGGTGAGAATTTTTGCATCCATGTTCATCAAGGATATTGATCTGTAATTCTCCTTTTTGATGGGGTCTTTGTCTGGTTTGGGATCAAGGTAATGGTGGCCTCATAAAATGAGTTTGGCAGTTTTCCTTCCATTTCTATTTTTTGGAACAGTTTCAGAAGAATAGATATTAATTCTTCTTTAAATGTTTGGTAGAATTCCCCTGGGAAGCCATCTGGCCCTGGGCTCTTGTTGGGAGATTTTTGATGACTGCTTCAATTTCCTTACTGGTTCTGGGTCTGTTCCGGTTTCCTGTTTCTTCCTGGTTCCGTTTTGGTAGTTGATACATCTCTAGGATGTATCATTTCTTCCAGATTATCTAATTTGCTGCCATATAGTTGCTCATAATATGTTCTTATAATTGCTTGTATTTCTTTGGTGTTGGTTGTGATCTCTCCTCTTTCATTCATGATTTTATTTATTTGGGTCCTTTCTATTTTCTTTTTCATAGGGCTGGCCAGGGGTTTATCTATCATATTAATTCTTTCAAAGAACCAGCTCCTAGTTTCATTGATCTGTTCTACTGCTCTTTTGGTTTTTATTTCATTGATTTCTGCTTTGATCTTTATTATTTCTCTTCTCCTGCTGGGTTTAGCCTTTATTTGCTGTTCTTACTCCAACTCCTTTAGGTGTAGGGTTAGGTTGTAAATTTGAGACCTTTCTTATTTCTTAAGAAAGGCTTGTATTGCTACATACTTTTCTCTTAGGACCACCTTTGCTGCATAGCAAAGAATTTGAACAGTTGTGTTTTCATTTTCGTTTGCTTCCATGAATTTTTTTAATTCTTCTTTAATTTCCTGGTTGACCCATTCATTCTTTAGTAGGATGCTCTTTAGCCTCCATATATTTGAGTTCTTTCCGACTTTCCTCTTGTGATTGAGTTCTAGTTTCAAATCACTGTGGTCCGAAAATATGCAGGGAATGATCCCAATCTCTTGGTACCAGTTGAGACCTGATTCGTGACCCAGGATGTGATCTATTCTGGAGAATGTTCCATGGGCATTAGAGAAGAATGTGTATACTGTTGCTTTGGGATGGAATGTTCTGAATATGTCTGTGAAGTCCATTTGGTCCAGTGTGTCATTTAAAGTCTTTATTTCCTTGTTGATCTTTTGCTTAGATGATCTGTCCATTTCAGTGAGGGGGTGTTAAAGTCCCCTACTATTATTGTATTGTTGTCGATGTGTTTCTTTGCTTTTGTTATTAATTGCCTTATATAATTGGCTGCTCCCATGTTAGGGGCATAGATATTTACAATTGTTAGATCTTCTTGTTGGATAGACCCTTTAAGTATGATATAGTGTCTTTCCTCATCTCTTATTATAGTCTTTGGTTTAAAATCTAATTTGTCTGATATAAGGATTGCCACCCAGCTTTCTTTTGGTGTCCAAGCGTGGTAAATGGTTTTCCATCCCCTCACTTTCAATCTGGGGGTGTCTTTGGGTCTAAAATGAGTCTCTTGCAGACAGCATATCGATGGGTCTTGTTTTTTAATCCAATCTGATAGCCTGTGTCTTTTGATGGGGCATTTAGCCCATTTACATTCAGGGTAACTATTGAAAGATAGGAATTTAGTGCCATTGTATTGCCTGTAAGGTGACTGTTACTGTATATTGTCTGTGTTCCTTTCTGGTCTATGTTACTTTTAGGCTCTCTCTTTGCTTAGAGGACCCCTTTCAATATTTCTTGTAGGGCCGGTTTCGTGTTTGCAAATTCTTTTATTTTTTGTTTGCCCTGGAAGTGTTTTATCTCTCCTTCTATATTCAATGACAGCCTAGCTGGATATAGTATTCTTGGCTGCATATTTTTCTCATTTAGTGCTCTGAATATATCCTGCCAGTCCTTTCTGGCCTGCCAGGTCTCTGTGGATAGGTCTGTCACCAATCTAATGTTTCTACCATTGTAGGTTACAGACTTCTTGTCCCCAGCTGCGTTCAGGATTTTCTCTTTGTCTCTGAGACTCGTAAGTTTTACTATTAGATGTCGCGGTGTTGACCTATTTTTATTGATTTTGAGGGGGTTCTCTCTGCCTCCTGGATTTTGATGCCTGTGTCTTTCCCCAAATTAGGGGACTGCTATAATTTGCTCGAATATACCTTCTGCGCCTCTCTCTCTTTCTTCTTTTTCTGGGATCCCAATTATACTAATATTGTTTCATCTTATGGTATCACTTATCTCTCAGATTCTGTCCTTGTGATCCAGTAGTTGTTTATCTCTCGTTTTCTCAGCTTCTTTATTCTCCATCACTTGGTCTTCTATATCACTGATTCTCTCTTCTGCCTCAATTATCCTAGCAGTTAGAGCTTCCATTTTTGATTGCGCCTCAGTAATAGCCTTTTTGATTTTGACTTGGCTGGATTTTAGTTCTTTTATTTCTCCAGAAAGGGTTTCTCTAGTATCTTCCATGGTTTTTTCAAGACCAGCTAGTATCTTTATAATTGTCATTCTGAACTCTAGTTCCGACATCTTACTACTGTCCATATTGATTAGGTCCGTGGCAGTCAGTACTGCCTCTTGTTCTTTTTTTTGAGATGAGTTTTTCCATCTTATCATTTTTGTGCAGAGGAGAATAGATGAATGAGAGAACAAAATGCTAACAGGGTAACAACGACCCCAGAAAAATATACACTAAACAAATCAGAAGAGACCTGAAACTGGGGGGAAAGAAAGAAAAAAGAAAAAAAAGAAAAAAACAAAGAAAAAAAGAATATGATCAAATATGATCAGGCTGGTGAATAGATCAGTGCCACACACTATATTTTGGGTGTATTTTGGTCTGTTAGAAGAAACTGCCTTCCAAAATTTTAAAGAAAGAAAAACTTATATATGTACAAAAATAAGGGTAAATACGATGAAGGGATGGAATATGACTGTAAAGATGAAAACTTTTAAAAACTTTATAAAAGGAATTGATAAGAAGTTGGTTGAAAAAAGAAAGAAGAGAATTTTTTTAAAAAGGTAGGGGGAGAGAATGTGGTCAGGCAGGAGACTAGAACAAAGCCATACACTAGAGATTTAGGGTATATTTTGGTCTGTTAGAAGACACTGTATCCCAAAATTTTAAAGAGAGAACAACTTATATATATGCCAAAGGTTAACTACAATGAAGGGATAGAATATGACTCTAAAAATGAAAGATAAAAAAGATTTTTTAAAAAGGGATTGATAGATTTGGTTGAAAAAGGGAAAAAGAAAAATTAAAAAAAATAGAAAAAGAAAAAAGGGAAAATTTTAAAAATTAACTTTGAAAGACTAAAGAATCATGGGGGAAAAGGCCATGAATTCTATGTGCAGTATTCCCCTAGTGCTGGAGTTCTGCCATTCTCATTGATCAGTAAACCTGGTCTTGTCCGACTGTTCTTGCTGATCTTCCAGGGGAGGGGCCTGTCACAGTGATTCTCAAATGTCTTTGCCAGAGACAGAAATGCCCCACCCTTGCCGGGGGCCAGGCTAAGTAATCTGCTCGGGTTTGCTCTCGGTAGCTTTTGTTCCCTGCAAGCTTTCCATATAGGTTTGGTGGACAAGAGTGAAAATGGCAGCCTCCCAATCTCTGCCTCAGAGGAACCGAGAACTCGGGGCCCCACTCCTCAGTGCACCCCCAGAGAAAAGCAGTCAGTCACTCCCGTCTCCCCGGTCTCTGGCCGCACTTCATACCCACCTGCTCTGTGACCGAGCGTTTCTATCTCTGGCACACAACCCCAGTTGAGGTCTCCAAACCCAGCAGATTCTTGTGGTGCGCTCCCATGCCACTCCTCCCAGGGGAGGAAGGGGAGTCTCCCCAGATCTGCCGCTTTTTGGGTCCCTGCTGGAGGAGTAGTGGCCCAACTGTGCCACAGATCACAGTTTATAACCACCCTGAGCTGAGAGCCCACTCCTTGGCTCCATCTTTGCAGCCAGCTTCCTTGCTCCGATACCTGGGAGCTGTGCCACACTCAGGCACCGCCCATCTTTCTGTGACCATGAGGGTCCTGAGGCCATACTGTCCCAGTGAGGGTTCCAACCCCGCTTAGCCACTGGAGTGACATCCCTCAGTGGAGCCAACTTCTAAAATTTCCCATTTTTGCTCTGCTGCTCTATCACTTGCCAGTAGCCAGGGGGAGTCTTCCTCCCCCTGCGGTCTACCTTCCCATATATCACCTCAGAATCACTTCTCCGCACATCCTCCCTTCCAGAAAGTGGTCACTTTTCTGTTCAGAGCATTGCTGCTATTCTTTTCTTCGATCTCCTGTTGAGTTTGTAGGTGTTCAGAATGGTTTGATACCTATCTAGCTGAATTCCTGGGATCAGACGAAATTTAGGTCTCCTACTCCTCTGCCATCTTGCTCCTCCCTTCCCAAGCAGTTATTATAATGCTTACTTTACAGATAAGGAACACTAGTTCTTTTTTTTTCTTTTTTTTATTATGTTATGTTAGTCACCATACAGTACATCATTAGTTTTTGATTTAGTGTTCCATGATTCATTGTTTGCATATAACATCCAGTGATCCAGGCAATACGTGCCTTCCTTAATACCCATCACTGGGTTGGGTTAGCCAGGAACACTAGTTCTGAGCAGTTATGTTACTTGTGTAAATCTCCAAATCTTGTGACTGGTAGAAGAGAGATTTTCATCCAGATTTGTATTTCTGACCACGTTTCCAGGGCCTTGTCACAGATAATCCCTAAGGCCCCTTCCAGTTTTGACACCTTATGAGTCTGTGAAATCCTACTCTGTACACAGCTGTCTACTCTACTTTTTTTACAATGCCAGTTCCATAAACATTTGTGAAAAGAACAAAATTGGGTAGCATAAATGAGATACTGAGCAAAGAGCATTTGGTGCCTAAGCATAACAGTGAGTAAACCAGAGAGAGAGAGGTCTTTAAAAGAGTAAAGCGTCTGCTAAATTTAAAAATAAGTGAGGGGAACCTGGGTGGCTCAGTCAGTTAAGTATCTGCCTCTTAACTGCATCAGGTTCCACGTTCAGCAAGACGTCTCCTTAAGGATTCTCTCTCTCCCTCTCCCTCTGGCCTTCTCTTTCTCTCTCTCAAATAAAAAAAAACACATCTTTAAAAAACTAAAATAATAAAAATAGGTGAGATATGACCACCTCCACACTGTAAAAGAAAGGGAAGTAAGCTGTATGGAAATAGAATTCTGTAAGTCACTACCCACCACCACCTTCAATAGACAAAAAGAACTGGTTTGTCTCCAGGACACTTAATGCACCAAAAATGGATACTATCTTTTCCCACCAACTTAAACAAGATTGTCAAATACTTTTCACACAAATTTTGTTTATTTTGTTTTCCTTAGAGGTAGAATCAGCACTATTGGATGTAAAGGGTTAGAAAGGGGCAATTTTCTGACTTGTGCAAATAGAAGAATGATAGAGCCAGTCTCTGAAACTGTGAATGGTGGATGGAGAGCCAGAGTTGGAGGGAAATTCAAAAGTTGTCACAGAAGAGGAGTTTGTCTAAAATCTTCCTCCCATCATGAGTATCTCCAGTTAAATGACTAAGTCATCATTCATGTAGGGCTTAAACCTATAATTCAGATCCACATCATTGCTCCCTAGAACTATCCCACAATAAGATTCTAACTGGTCTTACTGCCTCTACCCTGCCTCTTCTAATCCACCCTCCACACTGCTGCCAGAGGATTCTAGTTCAAATGCAGATCTCTTCATATCAGCCCCTTGATTAAATTAAAGCCTCTCAGTGGCTTCCCACTTCCATGGGCATGAAGATCCAGTACCCTCAAATGATATATAAGGCACTTCATGAACTGACCATACCTACTTCTCCAGATTCAGTTCTCCAAACACACTGAACTATTTGGAGTTGCCAGAACACACTAGAACATTTCATATTTTTGTGTCTTTTTATATAGTATTCCTTCTACCTTAAATGCTCTCTCCTGCACCCCCATCTGCCTGATGAACACCTACCCAATACTCACAACTCATGTCATGTTAAACTTCTCTTTCAAGTTTTTCCTGATGTCCTCACCATGACCTAATTTGTGCCCCACAACCAGCACATGATTCTATCATAATACCTGTAGCACTTTAAAGCATTTAACTATATATTGGTTTGTTCCCTCAGCAGACATGGTGCCCCTCAAATACAAGGACTATGCAGAGCTTGGCACAGTTCACTCTTAGTAAAAGTCCATTGAATTAATGGTAGATAGATGATTAAATGGATAAGCAAATGAATGGATTGATGAATGAACAAATGGAGGCTACATTAACAAAAATAAGATGCAACACATTACATGTTCATAGTACACCACAGTTTACACTTTAAAACTTTCAATTTTATTTGTCCCTGATAATATTGTGAGGGAGAAAAGGCAAATAGATGGTATCACTCCATCATCCTGTATGAGAGATTTGGGTTGACTTTTGGAGGTCACAGATCTAGTGCATGTCAGAGTTAGGTCTAGAACTCAAGTCACGTGAGCTATTCCTGAATTCTCTCTGCAGTGGTTAATAAAATGCTATGAGAAAACAATTATTAGGTAGTAGGAGTTTGGTGGAGTTTTTTTGTCCTTTAGGACCTTTTAACCCCCAAATCAACTTTTTCTGTGCAGTTAGCAGGCACCTCCACCATTCCACTTTATGTTTAGACTTTTTGATGTTTGGCACAAAGTCAGGTCAGTGCTCCCTGGTCTCATCAACACTCCCAGAGCACAACAGTGCAGGGCTCAGGAGGAACCTCAAATGTTAAAAAGGCCCATTGCGAGTCTCATCAGAAAATCAAATACATAACTCTAAAAATATCCCCCGTGATCTATGCACATAGCCATGGTGTCTGACAAATTCAATCAAATCTGTCATACATCATTCTCCAGTGTTATTGAGAAATACATAGTAGTATTGAATTTTAATTATTCAGCTCCTATTGATCCCACCATAATCTGGTGAGAATCATTTGCCAACTTACAGTCCCCTCAGAAGACAGCCACTATTATCTAATTATAAATCTCACAGTGTCATTTGATAAAAGGTTAGGATTTTTATTTCCCACAAAAAAGCCCCAATTTTTGCCAACAAATTCCCATATAGAAACCAAAATAATGTACACATAACTTAAGCTAAGTGGCACCTGGTTTATAGCATCACTACCTCTCTCCATCCCTACCCCAGCCCTGGTTCATCAATATCCTTACACTGACTGCTTGGGCACTGCTCTCACACACCCTCCCCAGAATTTATGCTGTAGGATTTCTCTACCAAGCTCCATCCTTCCCTACCATCATAACCTACTGGCTTAATGTCCATCCCAAAGGGCCCTATGATCTAGGCTAAGTCCTTTTTGCTGGTAATAATCAATGGCCACTATTTTTGCATTTTCATGGGTGTCTTTAAAGCCTCAACACAGAAGAGTAAGGAACAGTGGGAATATCAGGTCCCTGGCCAATGGCTGGGGAGACAAAGAAAAAAGAAATGCCTCAAGGTTCAATTTAATTCACACCACCAGAACACTCTGAAAGACTAGCCCAAGAATAAGCAGTCACCTAGTCAGTCAGTGAGTCAGTCAACAAATATTGTTTGAACACTGATTATGAGCCAGGAACTATGCTAGGTCCTGAGGGATACAGTGGTGAACAAAATATAAATGTACCCTAACATAACTTAAATAAATGACAGCAATTAATTAAGAGATTAAAACATGTAATAGTCTGTGAAGGAAAGATAAAAGACAAAATGAGGTTCTAACTTACTATGAGAGGCCAATGATCAAGCTGAGAAATGAAAGGTAAGTTGGTATTATCCAGATGAAGAGTGAGTCTGGGAGAAACAAGAAGGTGGAAGCTCTCTAGGCAGAAGAATGAGTATGAGCAAAAACAGCCCAGAAGGTGAAGGGGACCTGATAGGGGAAAGGTGGTAGCAAGGAAGGATATGGTTGGTACAGGGGGAACCAGTGGTGTGGCCATTGCTAATGGATGATTGCATGGCTGCTTGCAGTAGGAATGGCTGGTAGATATGGCTGCTGGTGATGGGAAATGCCATTACTGGTGATGACAGGCATGAAGTGTGAGATTAGAGCTGAACAGTGGTTGTGGCTGCTGGTTGGCATGGAGTAGTAAACAGGAGTAGTAAAGAGTCTCATCAATAAAGATAATTTCATAATCAAGAATCACAAAATATTTGAGGAAGCACACATAACAATCTAAAGGATGGGAAGACTTTTACCAGGCAGAGATGGAGAGAAATACATTGCAGGCAGAAGGCAATATGTCAACAAAGGAATAGGGGCAAGAAAGAATAAGAGAGGTTTCAAATATAGAGAATAGGGTGCAAGATGAAAATATGCCTGAAAACGTAGGCTTAGGCCTCCAGACTGTGGAGGGCTTCAGATGCCAAGTTGAGTTGTTTGGGTTTTATTCTATAAGCAATGCTGATGGAGACAGTGGCAGTTTGTGAAGAGGAGAGTGACATGACAACAGCTGTGCTTTAGAAAGATGACTCTGGTGGGCATGTGGAGTGCAGACAGAAGTGGAAAGAGTAAAGCCATTTAGGGGGCTCCTGCAACAGACCAGAGATGACTGAGGCCTATTTAAGGACAGTGGCAGTAGGAGATGAAAAGAGAGGAAAGAAGTGAGAGATGTTGTAAATCATGTGCAACTGATTAGGTTTAAGGGTTGGGGAAAATGAAGGAGACATCAGTGATTGTAAGTTGCACTTCTTGTACCATTCACTGAGTTAGAGAATAAGGAGAGAACTATATTTGGTTTTATTTGTTTCATCATTGTCACTGTTTGGGGGTGAGGACTTCATTCTGAGACAGTTTGAGTTTGACGGGCCTGCAGGATATAAAATAATATAAATATAAATATGAAATATAAAATAATCCTTTCTCCCTTGATTTATAGTACAATTTCTAAAATATATTCCCAGAAAAAAAGATAAAATAGTGTTTTGAAGATAGCCTAATCCTTTCAAATCATTAAAAAGTTTATAATACATTATAAACATCTGAAAAACATTTCTCAGAGACCATAGAATAAATTCCGCATGCCATAGCATACCATTCAAAGTTTCCAACTTCAGATCTCCAATCTACCTTTCTAGATTCATCTCCTATTACCCACCCTTGTATCAGTCCTTCCTTTTATTTTTATTTTAAATCTAGTATCATTAACGTACAGTGTTATATTAGTTTCAGGTGTACAATATAGTGATTCAGCAATTCTATACATTACTCGACGCTCATCAAGAAAAGTGTACTCTTAATCCCCTTCACCTACTTCACCTATCCCTCACCCACTTCCTTTCAGTTTGTTCTTTGTAGTTAAGAGTCTGTTTCTTGGTTTGTATCTTTTTTCTTTGTTCAGTTGTTTTGTTTTTTAAACTCTATATACAAGTAAAATCATATGGTATTTTCTTTTCTCTGAATTATTTCACTTAGCATTATACTCTCTAGATCCATCCACATTGTTTCAAATGGCAAGATTTCATTCTTTTTAATAGCTCAGTAATATTCCAGTGTGGGTGTGCATCCATTCTTCTATCAATGGACACTTGGGCTGCTTCTATAGTTTGGCTATTATAAATAATGCTGCAATAAACAGCAGTGCATATATCTTTTCAAATTAGTATTCTCATAGTCTTTGGGTAAATACCCACTAGTGGAATTACTGGATCACATGGTAGTTCTATTTTTTAATTTTTTGAGGAACCTCCATACTGTCTTCACAGTGGCTACACTAGTTTGCATTCCCATCAACAGTGTAAGAAGGTTCCTTTTTTCCCACATCCTTGTCAACACTTATTGTTTCTTGTTTCTGATTTTAGTCATTCTGACAGGTGTGAGGGGATACCTCATTGTAGTTTTGAATTGCATTTCCCTGGTGATAAATGATGTTGAGCATCTTTTCATGTGTCTGTTGGCCATCTGTATGTCTTCTTTGGAGAAATGTCTGTTCATGTCTTCTGCCCACTTTTTAATTGGATTATTTATTTTTTAGTGTTGAGTTGTATGAGTTCTTTATATATGTTGGATACTAACCCTTTATCAGATATGTCATTTGCAAATATCTTCTCACATTCTATAGGTTGTCTTTTTGTTTTGTTGACTGGTTCCTTTCCTGTGTAGAAGCTTTTTATTTTGAGTAGTCCTAATAGTTTATTTTTGCTTTTGTTTCCCTAGCCTTGGGAGACATCTAGAAAAATGTTGCTATGGCCAATGTCAGACAAATTACTGCCTGTGCTCTCTTCTAGGATATTTATGGTTTCAGGTGTCATGTTTAAGTCCTTAATCCATTTTATTTTTGTGTGTGGTGAAAGAAAGTGGCCCAGTTTCATTCTTTTGCATGTAGCTATCCAGGTTTCCCAACACCATTTGTTGGAGAGACTGTCTTTCTCACATTGCATATTCTTGTGTCCTTTGTCAGAGATTAAGTGACCATATATTCATGGGTTTATTTCTGGGCTCTCTATTCTATTCTATGGATCTATGTGTCTATTTTTGTGCCAGTACCATATAATTTTGATTACTATAGCTTTGTGGTATAACTTAAAATCTGGAATCGTGATACCTCCAGCTTTGTTTTTTCTTTTTCAAGATTGCTTTGACTATTCAGGGTCTTTTGTGATTCCATACAAATTTTAGGATTGTTTATTCTAGTTCTGTGAAAAATGCCGTTGGTATTTTGACAGGGATTGCATTAAATCTACAGATTGCTTTGGGTAGTATGGACACTTTAACAATATTTGTTTTTCCATTCCATGAGCATGGAATATCTTTCCATTTGTTTGTGATTTCTTCAATTTCTTTGATCAGTGTTTTATAGTTTTCAGAGTACAATTCTTTCACCCACTCAGTTAAGTTTATTCCTAGGTATTTTTGTTATTTTTGGTGCAATTGTAAAGGAATTGTTTTTTTTAATTTCTCTGTCTGCTGTTTCATCAGTAATGTATAGAAATGCAACAGATTTCTGTATATTGATTTTGTATCCTGTGACCTAACTTAATTCATTTATCAGTTCTAGTGGTTTTTTGATGGTGTTTTTAGGGTTTTCTATATATAATATCAACCCTTTCTTCTAATAACACTAAACTATTAACTCTTCCTCAAACATTCCATGCAGAATCAGGTTTTCCTTTTTGCTTTGCTCAAATGGTTCCCTGGGTTTCAATATGCCCTTCTCCATGATCACTTGTCAAAAGTTTTTGTGTTTTTCAAAATCTAGCTCAAAATTCACTTTCCCAGGAAGCCTCACTGATAATTCCATGGAGAACTGCTCTCTCCCTCCTCTCTATCTCTTCGCAGGAATAGAGACGAGAATCTGAGGGCAACCTATGGGTACTTCCAAGACACATTTAAGGTATTAACTCCTCTTAAATGTAGGTCAAATTTGCCATTCATAAATCTGTTCCTAAAATGTGCTATGTACTAGAAATCATGCTCACCGTTGACAATATAATGTTGAACAAGAAAGAGTCCCTGCTTTCAAGGAGTTCACAGTCAAGCTAGAAAGGCAAACAACTAAAAGGAAACTATAATTAAAGTATGATAAGTGCTGTGATGGGGTAAGTTTTGGGCTTGCTCAAGACCTATTATTCCTTTCTTCTTTCTCCCTTTTGGAATGGGAAAGTCTTTCCAATGACTATCCTACCATTGTACTTTAGAAGAACCTAACTTATTTGACCTTGGAGAGTCCCAGCTGGAGAACAATTTGCCTCAGGATGAATGTATCTTGAGTCTCATTCATATCTAATTTAGATGATGTTTAGATGAGACTTTGGACTTTAGACTCTTAAGTTGATGTTGAAAAATGTTAAGATTTTGGGGGCTGCTGAGATGGAATGAATGTATTTTGCATATGAGGACATAAATTTTGGGGTGCCAGGAGCACAATGCTACTGACAGAATATTTATGTGCCTCCCAAAATTTATATGTTGAAACCTAATCCCCACTGTAGTGGTACTTGGAGGTGGAGCCTTTGGGAGCCCTCATGAGTGGGATTAATACCCTTATCTCTTATAGAGCCCTTATAAAAAAGACTCCTCCTCTTCTTCTACCATGTAAGGTTACATACAACAAAAAGATGGTCATTTATGAACCAAGAAGAGAGCTCTCACCAGACATCAAATCTGCCAGTGCCTTGATCTTGGACTTTCCAGTCCCCAGAACCATGAGAAATAAGTTTCTGTTGTTTATCAGCCACCCAGTCTATTACATTTTGTTATATCAGCCCAAATGGACAAAGACAAATGCTGACAGAGAGGGAAAAGCCAAAGATTATTTTTAAGTTTCCAGCTGGGACCACTGGAAGGCATTTCCTCAGAGAAGAAACAGAAAAAGTAAATTATGAGGTCAGGGTCAGAAGTAAAGGAATATGATTTTGGTTTGAGGTATGTTGAATTTGAGGTCCCTGTATCACTTTGCACTGCATCTATCATCTAGGAATGGTTCAATTAATATTTGTTATTGTTTTTTAAAATACTGATATTAAAGAGACAACTAGAAGAAAATGAGTTCATGAAATAGACTGAGAAGGGGTACCAGCAAGTTTGGAGAAAAACTAGGACAGTGTGTAATTTCACAAAAGTCAAAAGTAGAAAGTATTTCAAGATGAAAGTACTGGTCTAACAGGGTCAAATGCTACCAAAAGATCAAATAAGAGGTTAGAAATCATGCATTAAATTTGTCAATAAAATGTTGTTGGTTTTTCCTACCAGGGCAGTTTCAGTATCATGAGCATAGAAGCCTAATTTGAGTTTACTTAAAAGTAAATGTCGTTGGGACTTCCACTTCTCATCAAGATAAGCTAACAGGGACTGAACATACCCTCTTGCCTGAAACAACTAATAAAAAGGAACAAAATATATAGAACAATCGTTCTCAAACATTGGGCATCAAGCAACAAATGACAGTGATCCTTCAGAGATGGGAAATAAATAAGGTGAGTCCCATGCCTATGATTGTTCCAGCTTACTACATGGAAGAATTTCTAGGCCATGGCACAAGGAGAGGAAATCCAGTCTTAGCTTAACAGAATCCTTGAGTTGGTAAGATGGAGCCAGAAGTCTAGAGAGGTCAGGAGGCTAGAGTTCATGGGGCAAGCTTCTGGATAGCAGAGAACTCTGGAGAGCTGTAGAGAGTCCTTCTTGAATACTCAGTGGAGTATTGATTAGCACATCCAATGTAAGGAAAACTACCCAATCCTGGTGAGGGGGGAGAGTAGGGGGAACACCCATAAAGGATGAAAAGATGAGAGGCAGCAATACTCATTAATTTCCAAATGTTTAGAAACTAAACAACATATTTATGAATGACCAATGGGTTAAACAAGAATGTAAAAAGGGAAATTACAAGGCATTTTGAATTGAATGAAAATGAAAACATAGCATATGGAAATTTGTAGAAGGTAGCTAATGCAGTAGTTAGGATGGAATTTATAGCATTAAATGCATATATTTGAGAGAGAGAAAGGTCTTCTACATATGAAACTAGAAAAAGAAGAGCAATTGTAACCCAAAATAATCAGAAAAAAAGAAAATAATAAAAATCAGAATGGAAATCTATGAAATAGAAAACAGAAAAACAATAGAGAAAATCAATGAAACCAGTAACTAGTTCTTTGAAAGGACCAATAAATATGATAAACCTATACCTGGGCTGATCAAGAGAAAAAGAAAAATCAAATTACCAATATAAGAAATGAGAGTGGTGCCATTAGTTTAAATTTTACAAATATTAAAAGGCCATTGAGAGAATTTCATGAAGAACTTTTGCTAATAATGGTGACAACTTACTTGAAATTGGCAAATTCCTTGCAAGACAGGAACTACAAAAACCCACTCAAGGATAAATAGATAACCTGAATAAACCTATATCTATTAAAGAAATTAAATTTCTTTAGCTAAAATCTTCCCAGAAACTCCAGGCCCAGATGGTTTCACTGGGGAATTCTACCAAATATTTAAAGAAGAAATAATGCCAACTCAACACAAACACTTCTAGAAAGTTGAAGAGGAAGGAATACTTCCCAATTCATTTTATGGGGCCAGCATTACCAAACATGACATAAGCATTACAAGAACCATGACATAAGCATTACAAGAAAATTAAAGACCAATATCTCTCACGAAAAGATATAGTCTTAACCATAACATGACCAAAACATGACATAAGCATTACAAGAAAACTACAGACCAATATCTCTCATGAAAAGATATAGTCTTGACAAAATTTAAGAACCTAAATCTAGCTATATATAAAAGAGACAATACATCATGATTAAGGGGGCAGGGGTTTATCCCAGTACTGCAAGGTTGATTTAATATTTTAAAATCAATCAAAATAAGTCACCATATTAAGAGACTAAAAAAGGAAAAATATATGATCATCTCAAAAGGTGCAGAAAATACATTTGACAAAATCCACCATCTGTTCCTTATAAGAACTCCTGGGAAAGTTGGCAGATGAGGGAACTTCCTCAACCTGATAAAAGGTATATATAAAAAAACCTACAGCTAACATCAGTCATAGCAACATTTTTCTAGGTATGTCTCCTGAGGCAAGGGAAACAAAAGCAACAATAAACTATTGAGACTACATCAAAATAAAAAGCTTCTGCACAGCAAAGCAAGCAATCAACAAAACTAAAAGACAACCTACTGAATGGGAGATGATATTTACAAATGACATATCTGATAAAGGGTTAGAACTTATAAAGCTCAATACCCCTAAAAATAATCCAGTTTAAAAATGGGCAGAAAACATGAACAAACATTTTTCCAAAGAAGACATACAGATGCTCAACAGACATATGAAAAGATGCTCCACTTCATTCATCATCAGAAAATGCAAATAAAAATTACAGTGAGATATCACCTCACACCTGTCAGAATGGCTAAAATCAACAACACAAGAAATAAGTGTTGGTGAGGATGTGGAGAAAAAGGAACCCTCTCACACTGTGGGAATGCAAACTGGTGCAACCACTGTGGAAAACAGTATGGACTTTCCTCAAAAAATTAAAAATAGAACTACCATGTGATCCAGTAATCACCCTATTGGGTATTTACCCAAAAAACACAAAAACACTAATTCAAAGGGATACATGCACTGCTATGTTTATTGAAGCACTATTTACAATAGCCAAACTATAGAAGCAGCCCAAGTGTCCATCAATACATTAATGGATAAAGAGGTGGTATGTGTATATATATATGGGATATACACATATACATATATATGTATATATATACATAATGGAATATTATGCAGCCATACAAAGAATGAAATCTTGTCATTTGCAATGGCATAGATGGAGCTAGAGAGTATAATTCTAAGTGAAATAAGCCAGTCAGAGAAAGACAAATATATGATTTCACGCATATGTGGAATTTAAGAAACAAAACAAATAAGCAAAGGGGGAGAAAAAGAGTGAGAGAAACAAAACAAGAAACAGACTCTTAACTGCAGAGAACAAACTGATGGTTACCAGAGGGGAAATAGGTTGGGGGATAGTGGAAATAAGGGACGGGGATTAAAGAGTATACTTATCATGATGAAAATAAAATAAAATGATAAAAAAAAAACCTACAGCTAACAATCGACTGATACCTGCTATAACATGGATAAATCTCAAAAACATTATACTTATCCAAAGTCAGATGTAAAAATGGTCATGCTATACTCCATTAATTCTATTGATATGAAACTCTAGAAAAGACTAATCTATAGTGAAAAAAAGCAGATAAGTAATTGCCTGGGAGGTGAAGGATTGACTGGAAAGGAGAAATTGAATTTTATGGTGATAAAAATGTTCTGTACCATGATTGTGATGATGGTTACACACCACAGGTGTAAAAATTTGTCAAAACTCATTAATGTATACTTAAAAAGTAAGCATTTTATTATATATAAATTATACCTCAATAAATATGAAATGTAATATTAAATGTAGATGAGGGACTGGAGATAGTGAGTTTACCCTGATTTTTTGATACATTTTGGCTAAGAATGGGAATATGGTGCTGAAGGACAGTTTTTGTTTTGTTTATGTTGAGTCAAGTTACTTGAGACTGATTAAAAACAGAAGAGAGATTGAAGATACAGAAGACAGCCTTTTATACTCCCATCTTTTCCAGCAATCTAAATTCCATGCTTCCCTAATAGAGATGTGAGACTCCTTATAATCAGAAGTGTCAATATTTGAAAATATATGCTATGATAGCTAGACTCCCAACTAAAAATCTCAAATAGGTCAAAAGCCTATCCCTGGGCAGCATGTGTGAAATACTCTACCTTCTAGCCAACTTCAATTTATCACTTAGGCCTTAACTATTGGTTAGAAGTGGTCACCCTCTGCCTTTCCCTGCTTTTAACACAGCTGCCCTTTAGGTATCTAAAATTAGCTTTTCCTTATACTTTTAAAAATGCTGGAAGTGAGCACTGGGTGTTATACGTAACTAATGAATCATGGAACACTACATCAAAAACTAATGTTGTAGTATACAGTGGCTAACTGAACATAATAAAAAAAAATGTTGGAAGATTTTAAACTTGCATTAATTTTTTTAACTATCAAGTGAGATTTACTCCATCTTAAGTCTTCTTTGTCCAATTTGTAGTTAAACCTCTTGTACACTTTACCCACCAAATTTTGGACTGGTTTGAATTCTGGAAATAGTTTATTTTGGTTATTCAGAATAGACTCCTTTCCCAAAAGCATTTGAATTTTCAATATCTATATACTTGGGAAGTTTCAGATAAACAGGCGCTACTAAATATCAAAACCCAAAGAGTGACTCTAATGTTCAAGGTTTCAGATGCCTTGGCACATTCATGGGGTAAATTATTCAGTAATAAAAGGGGTTTTCAGTACCAGGTGCCATTTTCACAAACGGCTGTCATGGCCATGGAATCTTAAACATAAGAAAGTAGAGTAAGATGAACTAGACAGTATTTGTTATTTGTCCCTTTAACAAATACAAGGAATGCCAGATACATTTTCAAAGAAATCCTATCACTTTTATCCTAGCTTCTATCCTCTGAGCTAGGGGCAATCGTTCTCATATTCATATTCACTCCAGTCCTGTAGCTTCTAGTATAAAAGCATATGTGTAGCATTTGTTACCATATGAAAACAGGTCACTCCTGTCCTATTAGCAGGGTAGGTTTGTTGGGGTTTCTTGGGGTTTTGTTTTTTGTTTTTAGAAGTAATAGAGACACATTACAATATCCTTACCTTCTATTCTGGTCCCTTTTATGATCCATAATGCATATATCCAAAGTAGCTAACCAGGGTTAGGGGTTCAATCTATGGCTGGGGTAAGGAACTCAACCCACATAACAAGGGTTAGGGCCTTGGACTGAGACTACCCTTAGATTTAAAACTTATGGCCTGGGTTCAGTCTGTAGCTGGGAACAGAGTAAAACTACCTGACTCAAAAGAAAAGAAACCCAGAACTATGGTCTCATTAACACAGGATTCTGACCAGGTGAATTAACCAGCCAGAGTCTGCTTTGAAATTGTGTATGAGAGACACCTAAGGAGCCACTACTTATGGGTCCTTCAACCTCTGCTAACAATTAGCTGTGAAAGCCATTTCCTCTCACCATGCTCACCATTGCCCAAACTTCCAAGTGTGGAACATGATCATTATTTCTCACCATGGGATGAGGAGGTAGGGTGAGAGGAGAGCAAAAAAGGGGGCAATGAGCTTGAATTAACATTTGCAGCTTCTTTTCTCCCCTATCCTGCAAGCCTCTTGTCTCTTACTGAAAACAAAGCCAATCTTCCTATTTTAACCCTCTATGCATCAGCTCCATTCTGTTGCACTTACCCATAATTCAAGTACTTATGGTTTTCTAAAATTTGAAAAGACGTTTATTGCCCCCTATTGTATACTGTCCTAATTGGTTATTTTCTGTCTGTTGTTTGTGTTCCTTCCTGACCTACCTCCCTATGTGAATGCATGCATGTGCACACACATATTCTACAAGCAGAAGTGTTAAGGTTTGAAAAGATTTGCAATGGTATCTGGGTTTCCAACTAGAAACCTTAAGCAAATGAAGAAATATACATCCTGCTTCTTCAGAATTGTTAAAGAATAGTTTAGCCCTTTCAAAAAGGAATTCTTTAAACAATGTCTTTAAGCAAGGCAATGACTTTGGACACTAAAGTGAGAGGTGCAAGGAAGATCTGGCATCATTCGATTGCCCTGTGGGCTGTTTTGCCTAGCTAGTTCCCAGGCCATAGACTACCCCTGATACTACACCCCAGAATCCCAGCAGTTCCTTGAGAATAAGAATGGTAGGACTAGCTCCAGAAAAGTTTGATTTTGGTCCTTGAGAAGTAACTCAAAGTGCACATAATAGGTCAAGAGGAGTATTTAGGTAATAAAGAATAGTGATATTCTTAGTGATCAACATAATGATGTTGATCATTATGAAGATTTTTAGATCATTTAGGTTTTAGATCAGGATAACAGTATTTGAAATTATTTTTCTCCTGGTAGTCCAGTCTCTACCCCAATGACCACCACTCTTTTCCCAACTCCATCAGTTCAGCAGTACTATTTACATTTCCATAGAGAGGGATATGACTAAACAAAAGCAGAAGAAAAAAGTTCTTCAGTTTTGGTGCCCCAAACCTTAGGTTCCGAGGACACTAGACAGGACAGAGTACAAAGTTAACATGTTTATGGAGGAGGGAAGTATTTCGTATTTCCTCAGACTAGAAAAGACCCTTTGCCATGAAAAGGGAAGAGACAGGGAAATTTTGACACCATAAATATGACTGGAACCTAGCAAGAAGGCCTTTGTAACCTGCTTCCTGGACAAAGCCTTGGGAAATGGAGAGGAAAAAATTTGTGGACTGAGATTTGAACCTACCACCCCAATATGTAGACGATGACTATGTCCCTAAAGTAATCCACTTTATGAGTTCCTTAAATTTGTCTGAAAGTTTATCCTTTGGGGGGGTGTTATTGAACAGTGTCAACCCTCAAAATTATATCACACAGTTGGTTAGGAAAACAGAGGACCTGAAATGGACCTCACAGGTGCACATAATATCAACTTCTAACTGCATGTAAAAACTAGACAGCAATTAAATGAGGACTGTGATACTTGTGGATGGTACGATTTTCCCCAGGAGAAGCTGTCTGTCAAAATTTAGCTATATATATATATATATATGGAGGTGACATCAGATACTTGTACAGTGTAACTCATTTTCTTGTCAGTCATATATCTGGTCTTAGGCATACAGCAGTGTTTAACTTACAGTTCTAGACACACAAAAGTATGCACACACATATGTGCACATGTGTACATTACACTGCTCAAAATCAAAGCCTCCAGATGAATGCAAATATTCTCTCCTCTAGTTATTAGCTTTGATAGTTTCAGGTATGCTTCCAAACTGCTAACTCAAATATCAACCATAGATGACTGTCCCTTAAATGTTTGTCTCAGACTCCCTTACCTAACTCTTCAGAGGGACTGGCTATTGCCATCAATTGTTGCCTCAATTCTGATGCCCAGGCCATTATTTCATTCTTTCTCCTCTGTAAATTTGTAAGTCTTCTCCCCACAAAAGTGCCAGCACTGGGCATTGTGATGATTCATATGACTTTCCTTCATTGGTTTCATGTGTATTGCTCTTACTTTTTCTAATTTTAAGGTTCAACCTAAGGAGGCAGCATTGTGTAATGAAAAAAAGCACTAGACTTGAAATGCTTATGTTCAAAAACCTTAAAGTTCAAGTCTCTTTCTGCCATTTACTAGCTGGGCACCTTCTGACAATTTGCTTTACAGTTCGCAAGCCTTAGCCTTCTTTGTTGATAAATTTGAGGATTGAATTAGACCAAGATTCTGTAAGATGGAGACCTGTGTGGTGAACTGGGTCCATTAATATACTTTGTTTGGCTTGCTTGGTGTTCAATTTTTTTAAGTAATTATAGATGGAGAATATATGCTCTACTTCCCCCAAGTGCCCTTTACTCCCTAGTGTCTTCCATCCACCAGCTTCACCCATGGGCATCTGCATTTAGGACCACTGGATCAGGTGCTCTGTACCTAATGTCCATTCAACTCTAATAGCTTTTTATGCCTTTTGCATTCTTTTACTCTTCCAACAGGCACACTCCATACCGCTGCACCAAAATAACATTCAGTCAAGCAACTTCTCTGTGCCGAGCCCTGTGGTTTTTAGAATAAAGGTTAAGAAACTGAGGAAGGCAAAGTCCGAAGGAGAAAGAAGAGAGACTCGTTGAAAGAGATAGGACCTAAGCTAGGTTTTAATAGGTGATATTCGGGATTTCAGATGTTTGTCTGGCCATCACACACAAAGAATGTACCCCACCCACAAGTGATCCACATTTCTATTCAGTATCTTACCTACTCCAGATCACCACTCTATGAGATAGGCTATCCCAGGACCGTCCACTATTCCAGCACCCTCTGGCCTTCTGAGAACAGAAACAACAGGGACCACTGCCCAGGTTTCAATCCCTTCAAAGAGAAAGGCTTTAACATGTTCATAAAAGCAGCTCAGTGGGCCTTTTGGACATCAAATCTCTCTTACAAAACAACGTTTTGATGTGTTGAATGTAAATCAACTGGAAGCACATGGATTCAATAGGTCCTAAAATGTGCCCAGGCTTAGAAATGAAGAAAAACATCTTAGTGTAGTGTCTGGAGACACTTACTAGCTGAAAAATATTGAATAGTAAAATGGTTTTATATATTCCATTGAATTTCAACTATGATGAGGCTTCTGGACCCTATCTGATCCTATCCCTTTCCTGCCTTCTTACTCTAATTCAGCCTACCAGTAATACTAAGTCACTTGTAATATATAATACTAAATGACTTATAATACCAACTCCCTAGTAATAAAAAGGAGGAAATTGATGGTTCTATGTCCTTGGAGAGATCTAAAGTCCAATGGTGGAGACTTGTATCCAGATTTCAAGTAGTTCCATATCTGATTACAGATTCTCCAATAGAGCTGGGAAGACTTTATATTCTCTTCCATAGCAAGATTCTAATTTGATGGAGAGAAATTTCTGTTCTCAAGGAACTCTCTATCCAGCTAGTAAGACAAAAATAACATCCAGAGTATATTCAGTAAGAAGATCACATAGATTTAAGCTATTGAAGCTAATATTTACAAACAAAACATAACCATGACTCAGATCATTTCTAGATTCATGTTCTTTGCTACTTAGAACAATATATTTTGTTGGTGCTGATAATAATAATAATTATACTACTACCTCTACTACTACTACTAATAATAAAGGTCTTCCATTTATCAGTACCCTTATATGATAGGCACTGAACTAGCCATTTTATATCCATGTATATACATTTTTTAAATTTAATTCACCCAACAATCCTGCAAGGTAGATATTAATAGCCCTATTTGGAAGATATGGAAACTGAATCTCTGATGACAAGGTTATAAGCAGTTCATGTATATTTAGGTGCTTTCTGGTCATGCATACTCTAGTATTTTATTTTTATTCCCTCTCTCTGCTGACACTGCCAGATAAAGACCATGTTCTTCCCCTATTCTATATACCCTTTCCAATAAAAATGTATATTCCTTGCTCTGCAAAAAAACAAGCATTGGACTCTGAACACCATGGGTGTTAAAACCATGTTGATAACTAAGTGGTAGCTAAACGACTGACTTTGTCATTCAGGTTTGACTCTGTTAGAGCCATACTTAAGCAGCACTGCTGATGCTCAGTTGTCTTATGGAGTTTTACATGAGCAAGTGCTCTTAATTGTTTATGTATACACCTCCTACTCCCCACAACAATGAAGCATGAGTCCATGGCAGTCTTGGCCAGGAGACAAATCTAAGAGACCAACAACCATGCTGCACAATGACTGTTCCCCTCCAATGTGATGACCAGGGCTTTCTCACTGGGTCAGGCTCATCACTCCCACCTGGATCCTTCTTTCCTGGAGAAAAGTCCTCCCCCAGAAAGCTCCTTGGGCTTATGTGTTCCACCAGTTCACCAGATGTGTCCAATGAACCTTAATCCCCATTTATGCTCAAACTGAGTGGGACCAGTAGATCAGCTAATTTTAGTGTATAGAAATGTCACAGACTGGTGTCAAGAGCTGTGAGCCAGAGAGTAAAGCCTGGAACCAGAAGACTAGGTCAGGCTGCAGCACCTTGCCAGTTTGCAAATACAACCAGGGTTAAACACAGCAAGTTCTGGATTAACAATCAAGGGCAAGATTCAAGTCTGCAGTCAGAGGTTGAGACCAAGGTCTTATCTGGGTGAAAGAGTCATACGAGGAATGAAGAAAAGATGGCGGAGGAGTAGGGGACCCTATTTCAACTGGTCCCCAGAATTGAGCTGGATATCTACCAGACCACTCTGAGCACCCACGAAATCAGCCTGAGATGTAAGAAAATAGATCTAGATCTCTACAAACAGAATACCATGAGCGGTTGGTTTTGAGGTACAAAATGGGGAGCCGAGATTCCATGGGCAGATATCGGAGGATAAACAGCAGCGGGAGGGAGCCTGGCCATGGGGATCCTACACTGCCGGTGACGACAGCCTCACACACTGGGGATGGGGCACAGACTCACAGACCGGTAGTGGCAGGGAAAGGACTTTAGGGCAGCCCCCAGGATAGAAACCCAGAGTGGCGGGGTCACGTGTGCAAACTGGGTGCAGCTGGAGGTTTTAGAAGCACAAAGGGCAGAGACATGCCCTGACCTGGAGGCAGGACTGGGAGCACTGCGGAGGGGCGCACAAACCAGGATGCTGCAGTTTATATCAGCACAGACAAAACGCAGATGGTGTGGCCTGGAGAGCTCACTGAAGAACAGACTGTGATCTCTCTGCTCTGAGGCAGAGGGTTGGAAACCATCTCTTCTGCTCTGACTCTCAGAAGAGACACAGAAAGCTGCCAGGGAAAGCCGCCAGATAACAAAAGCCCCAAAAAACTGATTCCCACTGAGCCCATCCCCCACCACAGGGGGGCAGGGCAACTCTGCCCAAACAGGATTGCCTGAGTAACAGCACAGCAGGCCCCTGCCCCAGAAGACAGGCTGGGAAAACAAGAGGCCAGCAACCCTAAGGTCCCTGGAAAACAGGTGCATCTTGCTTGGGTTCTAGTCAATAATTTGGACTCTGTACATTCCCTCAACCACCCCTCAACAGAATGACTAGGAGGAGGAACCCCCAAATTAGAAAAGACTCAGAGATTATGACTTATGCCACAGATTTACAAATGGATACAGCTATAACCAAGATGTCAGAGATGGAATTCAGGCTAGCAATTGTGAAGACAATAGCTAGAATGGAGAAATCAATTAATGGCAACACAGAGTCTTTAAGGGCAGAAATGAAAGTTGAATTGGCAGAACATAAAAATGCTATCAGTGAGATCCAAACAAACCAAGGTAATCTAACAGCTAGGGTAAGTGAGTCAGAAGAACAAATAAGCGACCTGGAAGACAATTTAATAGATAAAAAGGGAAAAGAGAAGGCCAGGGAAAAACAACTCAGAATCCATGAAAATAGAATCAGAGAAATAAGTGACACCATGAAGCGTTCCAATGTCAGAATAACTGGAATACTGGAGGGAGTGGAGAGAGAGAGGACTAGAAGATGTATTTGACAAATCATAGCTGAGAACTTCCCTAATCTAGGGAATGAAACAAACATTCATGTCCTAGAGGCAGAGAGGACCCCTCCCAAGATCAAGGAAAACAGGCCAATACCAGGGCATGTAATAGTAAAACTCGGAAATCTTAGAACCAAGGAAATCATCTTAAGGGCAGTTAGGGGGAAGAGATTCCTTACATACAGAGGGAGGAACATCAGAATACCGTCAGACCTGTCCAAAGAGACCTGGCAAGCCAGAAAGGTCTGGCAAGACATATTCAGGGTACTAAATGAGAAGAACATGCAGCCAAGAATACTTTATCCAAAAAGGCTGTCATTTAGAAAGGATGGAGAGATGCAGAGCTTCCATGACCAGCAGAAACTGAAAGAATATGTGACCACTAAGCCGGCCCTGCAAGAAATATTAAGGGGGGTTCTATAAAAGGAGGAAGACCCCAAGAGTGATATACAACAGAAATTTACAGGGACAATCTATAAAAACAACAACTTCACAGGCAACATGATAACAATTAATTCATATCTTTCAACAATCACTCACAACATGAATGGCCTAAATGCTCCCATAAAACGGCACAGGGTTGCAGATTGGATAAAAAGACAGGACCCGTCCACATGCTGTCTACAAGAGACTCATTTTGAACCTAAAGATACATCCAGACTGAAAGTGAAGGGATGGAGATCCATCTTCCATGCCAGCGGACCTCAAAAGAAAGCTGGGGTAGCAATTCTTATATCAGACAAATTAGATTTTAAACTAAAGTCTATAGTTAGAGACACAGAAGGACACTATATCATTCTTAAAGGGTCTATCCAACAAGAAGATCTAACAATTGTAAATATCTACACCCCCAACATGGGAGCAGCCATCTACACAAGCCAACTGTTAACCAAAATAGAGAGTCATATTGATAACAATACGTTAATTGTAGAAGACCTCAATACTCCACTCTCAGCAATGGACAGATCATCTAAGCAGAAAATCAACAAAGAAACAAGAGCTTCGAATGATACATTGGACCAGATGGACCTCATAGATATATACAGAACATTCCACCCTAAAACAACAGAATACTCATTCTTCTCTAGTGCACATGGAACTTTCTCCAGAATAGACCACATACTGGGTCACAAATCAGGTCTGAACCGATACCAAAAGATTGAGATCAATCCCCGCATATTCTCAGACCACAGTGCTTTAATACTGGAACTCAATCACAAGAAAAAATTTGGCAGAAATTCAAACACTTGGAAGCTAAAGACCACTCTGCTCAAGAATGTTTGGGTCAACTAGGAAATCAAAGAAGAACTTAAACAATTCATGGAAATCAACGAGAATGAAAACACATCGGTCCAAAACCTATGGGATACTGCAAAGGCGGTCCTAAGGGGGAAATACATAGCCATCCAAGCCTCACTCAAAAAAATAGAAAAATCCCGAATTCACCAACTAACTCGACACCTTAAAGAACTAGAGAAAAAGCAACAAACGATAACTAAGCCACCCATTAGAAGAGAAATAATAAGATTAGAGAAGAGATCAATGAATTAGAAACCAGAAACACAGTAGATCAGATCAACGAAACTAGAAGTTGGTTCTTTGAAAGAATTAATAAGATCAATAAACCGCTGGCCAGACTTATCCAAAAGAAAAGAGAAAGGACCCAAATAAATAAAATTATGAATGAAAGGGGAGAGATCACAACTAACACCAAGGAAATAGAAACAATTATTAGAAATTATTATCAACAAATATATGCCAATAAACTGAGCAATCTGGATGAAATGGAGGTCTTCCTGGAAACCTATAAGCTGCCAAGACTGAAAGAGGAAGAAATTGACAACCTGAATAGGCCAATAACCAGTAACGGGATTGAAGCAGTGATCCAAAACCTCCCAAAAAACAAGAGTCCAGGGCCTGATGGATTCCCTGGGAATTCTACCAAACATTCAAAGAAGAAATAATACCTATTCTACTGAAGCTGTTTCAAAAATTAGAAACAGAAGGAAAACTTCCAAACTCATTCTATGAGGCCAGCATTACCTTAATTCCCAAGCCAGGCAAAGACCCCATCAAAAAGGAGAATTTCAGACCGATATCCCTGATGAATATGGATTCCAAAATCCTCAACAAATCCTAGTTAATAGGAGATCCAACAATACATTAAAAGGATCATCCACCACGACCAAGTGGGATTTATCCCCGGGATGCAAGTGTGGTTCAACATTCAAAAATCAATCAATGTGATAGATCACATTAATAAGAGGAGAAGAACCATATGGTCTTCTCAATTGATGCAGAAAAAGCATTTGACAAAATACAACATCCTTTCCTGATTAAAACTCTTCAGAGTATAGGGATAAAGGGAACATTCCTCAAGTTCATAAAATCCATCTATGAAAAACCCACAGCGAATACCATCCTCAATGGGGAAAAGCTGAGAGCCTTTCCCTTAAGATCAGGCACACGTCAAGGATGCCCATTCTCACCACTATTGTTCAACATAGTACTAGAAGTCCTAGCAACAGCAATCAGACAACAAAAAGAAATAAAAGGTATTCAAATTGGCAAAGAAGAAGTCAAACTCTCACTTTTCACAGATGACACGATACTTTACGTGGAAAACACAAAAGGCTCCACCCCCACATTACTAGAACTCATATGGCAATTCAGTATGTGGCAGGATACAAAATCAATGCACAGAAATCAGTTGCTTTCTTATACACTAACAACGCAACTGTACAAAGAGAAATTAGAGAAACGATTCCATTTACAATAGCACTAAAAACCATAAGATACCTCAGAATAAACATAACCAAAGAGGTAAAGGATCTATACTCTAGGAACTACAGAACACTCATGAAAAAAAATGAAGAAGACACAAAAAGATGGAAAAATATTCCATGCTCATGGATCGGAAGAATAAACATTGTTAAAATGTCTCTGCTACCCAGAGCAATCTATACCTTCAATGCCATCCTGATCAAAAGTCCAATGACATTTTTCCAAGTGCTGGAACAAACAATCCTAAAATTTGTATGGAATCAGAAAAGACCCCGAATCGCCAAGGAAATGTTGAAGAAGAAAAACAAAGCTGGGGGCATCACGTTGCCTGATTTCAAGCTGTATTGCAAAGTTGTGATCACCAAGACAGCATGGTACTGGCACAAAAACAGACATATAGACCAATGGAACAGAATAGAGAACCCAGATATGGACCCTCAACTCTATGGTCAAATAATCTTTGACAAAGCAGGAAAAAACATACAATGGAAAAAAGACAGTCTCTTCAATAAATGGTGCTAGGAAAATTGGACAGCCACATGCAGAAGAATGAAACTCGACCATTCTCTAACACCATACACAAAGATAAACTCAAAATGGATGAAAGACCTCAATGTGAGACAGGAATCCATCAAAATCCTAGAAGAGAACATAGGCAGTAACCTCTTTGACATCGCCCACAGCAACTTCTTTCAAGATACATCTCCTAAGGCTAGTGAAACAAAAGCAAAAATGAACTTTTGGGACTTCATCAGGACAAAAAGCTTCTGCACAGCAAAGGAAACAGTCAACAAAACAAAGAGGCAACCCACAGAATGGGAGAAGATATTTGCAAATGACACTACAGATAAAGGGCTGGTATCCAAGATCTATCAAAAACCTCTCAAACTCAACACCCAAAAAACAAATAAGCAAGTCAAAAAGTGGGCAGAAGATATGAAAAGACACTTCTCTGAAGAAGACATACAAATGCCTAACACACACATGAAAAAATGTTCATCATCATTAGCCATCAGGGAAATTCAAATCAAAACCACATTGAGATACCACCTTACACCAGTTAGAATGGCAAACATGGACAGGGAAAGAAACAACAAATGTTGGAGAGGTTGTGGAGAAAAGGGAACCCTCTTACACTGTTGGTGGGAATGCAAGTTGGTACAGCCACTTTGGAAAACTGTGTGGAGGTTCCTCAAAAATTTAAAAATAGAGCTACCCTATGACCCAGCAATTGCACTCCTGGGTGTTTACCCCAAAGACACAGATGTAGTGAAAAGAAGGTCCATATGCACCCCAATGTTCATAGCAGCAATGTCCTCAATAGCCAAACTGTGGAAAGAGCCGAGATGCCCTTCAACAGATGAATGGATAAAGAAGATGTGGTCCATATATACAATGGAATATTACTCAGCCATCAGAAAGGATGAATACCCAACTTTTACATCAACATGGATGGGACTGGAGGAGATTACACTAAGTGAAATAAGTCAAGCAGAGAAAGTCAATTATCATATGGTTTCACTTATTTGTGGAACATAAGGAATAGCATGGAGGACATTAGGAGAAGGAAGGGAAAAATAAAGGGGGGGAATTGGAGGGAGAGATGAACCATGAGAGACTATGGACTCTGAGAAACCAACAGGGTTTTAGAGTGGAGGCGGGAGGGGGGATTGGTTAGCCCAGTGATGGGTATTAAGGAGGGCACGTACTGCATGGAGCACTGGGTGTTATATGAGAACAATGGATCGTAGATCACCACAGCGAAAACTAATGATGTATTGTATGGTGACTAACATAACATAATAAAATTTAAAAAAAAAAAAGAGTCATAGGAGTTTCCTGACCAACTCAACATGGAGGACGATGATTAAACCAATGAAACTTGAAACCTGTGAGGATACAATTATAGTAATTTTCAAAAACTGTTATCCAAATAAGATGTGGTCTATATATACAATGGAATATTACTCAGCCATCAGAAAGGATGAATACCCAACTTTTGCACAAACATGGATGGGACTGGAGGAGATTATGCTAAGTGAAATAAGTCAAGCAGAGAAAGTCAATTATCATATGGTCTCACTTATTTGTGGAACATAAGGAATAGCATGGAGGACATTAGGAGAAGGAAGGGAAAAATGAAGGGGGGGAAATCGGAGGGGGAGACGAACCATGAGAGACTATGGACTCTGAGAAACAAACTGAGGGTTCTAAAGGGGAGGGGCATGGGGGGATGGGTTAGCCTGGTAATGGGTATTAAAGAGGGCACGTACTGCATGGAGCACTGGCGTTATACAAAAACAATGAATCGTGGATTACTACATCAAAAACTAATGATGTAATGTATGGTGACTAACATAACATAATAAAATAAAACTGTTATCCATATCACTCTTCATTCATATGAATTCTTTCAAAGAAACTCATTATTTCTAATAAAATAGAGAAACTGATTAACATACTAAATAAGGAGTACATCCCAGACAGCCTAGGTTCAAATGCCAGCTCTACTGCTTACCTCACCTACATGACCTTGGAGAAGTTTCTCCACTTCTCCAGGCCTCTGGTTTTTTTGCCACCTGTACAATGGGGGTAATAATAGTATCTACCTCAAAGTACTGATGTGGTGATTAAACGAATAAATGCACAGGAAACTTGTTAAACAGTACCTAGTGAATGCTCAATAAATGTTACCATGTTATCATAGTAGATGAATACTGAATGGCTCCGATTGAACAAGGGGTAGGTATGAGCATCCCAGAGCCTACTTCCTTACTTGGCACACTGAAAACCATTGTTCCAGTACACCCTTCTACCAAGTCCAAGATTCTCTTCTACAGCATCTGACCTCTTCTTAACACTTTCAGTGATGAGGACCTCATTATCTTAAAAATGTTACCAGTCCTAATTATTCCAAACATCAAAACTTTCTCATATTGACTCAAAATCTACCACCCAGTGGTGTGGGAGGTACCAATGATTCAAAAGACAACAGGGTATAACAAGAAGCAATTGCGCTTTAGTCAGCTATAGCTAGAATCTTATCTCGGCAACTTAGCTGTGTAACCTTAGGGAAGTCACTTAACCTCTCTGAGCCTCTGTTCCCTCATTTGGAAAATGGGGATAACATCATCTAAGGCACAGGCTTGCTGCTATGGATGGAATTGTGTCTCCCCCACAAAATTCATATGTTGAATCCCTAACCCCCAATATGACTATATGTAAAGATAGGAGGTAATTGACATTAAATGAAGTCATAAGGGTGGGGTCCTACTCTAATAGAACTGTGACTTTATAAGAAGAGCAAGAAAGAAAGCTCTCTCTCCTCCCCACCTTTCAATGAGCACACACTGAGGAAAGGCTATGTGAGCATACAGCAAGAATGTAGCCATCTGTAAGCCAAGAAGAAAGCTCTCACCAGGAACTGAAGCACGAGCACCTTGATTCTTGGACTTCCCAGCCTCCAGAACTGTGAGAAAATAAAATTCTGCTGTTTAAGCCACCCAGTTATAGCAGTCCCAGCTGACTAATTCAGTTGCTACGAGGATTAAATAAGGTAATATGTGTAAAGTGCCAGGCACAAAAGCAGCACTCAAATAGTAGAATTATTTTTATTCTTAGTTCCTAGTTCTGCCCTGGACAGCTATGGAGAGAAAATCAAATCCTTCTTCCACATGAAATTGGTCAGATAATTAAAGACAGATGGCATGGAGGACCACCACAGCAGTATGCCAGACATATACAGTATTTGCCTCTTAATTTAAACTCATTATATGTTCTTGTCCCTGTGACTGCACTATAAGCTCCCTGAGGGCGGAGACAATGTTTTTTTTTTTCCTCTTTTTTTTTTTTATTCTCATGTTAATCCCCATACATTACATCATTAGTTTTAGATGGAGTGTTCCATGATTCATTGTTTGTGCATAATACCCAGTGCTCCATGCAGAATGTGCCCTCCTCAATACCCACTACCAGGCTAACCCATCCTCCCACCCCCCTCCCCTCTAGAACCCTGTTTGTTTTTCAGAGTCCATCGTCTCCATGGTTCGTCTACCCCTCCGATTTCCCCTGCTTCATTCTTCCCGTCCCGCTACCTTCTTCTTCTTCTTTTTTTTCTTAACATATATTGCATTATTTGTTTCAG
>NC_058419.1:21444658-21504727 GCF_002201575.2 Neomonachus schauinslandi | reverse complement strand
AACATCGGGGTGCACGTACCCCTTCAGATCCCTACTTTTGTATCTTTGGCGTAAATACCCAGTAGTGCAATTGCTGGATCGGATGGTAGCTCTATTTTCAACTTTTTGAGGAACCTCCATACTGTTTTCCAGAGTGGCTGCACCAGCTTGCATTCCCACCAACAGTGTAGGAGGGTTCCCCTTTCTCCGCAACCCCGCCAACATGGGTCCTTTCCTGACTTGTTAATTTTAGCCATTCTGACTGGTGTGAGGTGGTATCTCATTGAGGTTTTGATTTGGATTTCCCTGATGCCGAGCGATATTGAGCACTTTTTCATGTGTCTGTTGGCCATTTGGATGTCTTCTTTGGGAAAATGTCTGTTCATGTCTTCTGCCCATTTCTTGATTGGATTCTTTGTTCTTTGGGTGTTGAGTTTGATGAGTTCTTTATAGATTTTGGATACTAGCCCTTTAGCTGATCTGTCATTTGCAAATATCTTCTCCCATTCTGTCGGTTGTCTTTTGGTTTTGTTGACTGTTTCCTTTGCTTTGCAAAAGCTTTTTATCTTGATGAAGTCCCAATAGTTCATTTTTGCCCTTGCTTCCCTTGCCTTTGGCGATGTTTCTAGGAAGAAGTTGCTTCAGCTGAGATCAAAGAGGTTGCTGCCTGTGTTCTCCTTTAGGATTTTGATGGACTCCTGTCTCACATTGAGGTCTTTCAACCATTTTGAGTCTATTTTTGTGTGTGGTGTAAGGAAATGGTCCAGTTTCATTCTTCTGCATGTGGCTATCCAATTTTCCCAACACCATTTGTTGAAGAGACTGTCTTTGTTCCATTGGACATTCTTTCCTGCTTTGTCAAAGATGAGTTGACCATGGAGTTGAGGGTCCATTTCTGGGCTCTCTATTCTGTTCCATTGATCTATGTGTCTGTTTTTGTGCCAGTACCATACTGTCTTGATGATGACAGCTTTGTAATAGAGCTTGAAGTCCGGAATTGTGATGCCACCAGCTTTGCTTTTCTTTTTCAACATTCCTCTGGCTATTCGGGGTCTTTTCTGGTTCCATACAAATTTTAGGATTATTTGTTCCATTTCTTTGAAAAAAGTGCATGGTATTTTGATGGGGATTGCATTGAATGTGTAGATTGCTCTAGGTAGCATTGACATCTTCACAATATTTGTTCTTCCAATCCATGAGCATGGAATGTTTTTCCATTTCTTTGTGTCTTCCTCAATTTCTTTCATGAGTATTTTATAGTTTTCTGAGTACAGATCCTTTGTCTCTTTGGTTAGATTTATTCCTAGGTATCTTATGGTTTTGGGTGCAATTGTAAATGGGATCGACTCCTTAATTTCTCTTTCTTCTGTCTTGTTGTTGGTGTATAGGAATACCACTGACTTCTGTGCATTGATTTTATATCCTGCCACTTTACTGAATTCCTGTATGAGTTCTAGCAGTTTTGGGGTGGAGTCTTATGGGTTTTCCACATAAAGTATCATATCATCTGCAAAGAGTGAGAGTTTGACTTCTTCTTTGCCAATTTGGATGCCTTTGATTTCTTTTTGTTGTCTGATTGCTGTGGCTAGGACTTCCAATACTATGTTGAATAGCAGTGGTGATAGTGGACATCCCTGCCGCGTTCCTGACCTTAGGGGGAAAGCTCTCAGTTTTTCCCCATTGAGAATGATCTTCGCTGTAGGTTTTTCATAGATGGCTTTTATGATATTGAGGTATGTACCCTCCTCTATCCCTATACTCTGAAGAGTTTTGATCAAGAAAGGATGCTATACTTTGTCAAAAGCTTTTTCTGCATCTATTGAGAGGATCATATGATTCTTGTTCGTTCTTTTGTTAATGTATTGTGTCACATTGATTGATTTGTGGATGTTGAACCAACCTTGCAGCCCAGGGATAAATCCCACTTGGTCATGGTGAATAATCCTTTTAATGTACTGTTGGATCCTATTGGCTAGTATTTTGGTGAGAATTTTTGCATCCATGTTCATCAGGGATATTGGTCTGTAATTCTCCTTTTTGATGGGGTCTTTGTCTGGTTTTGGGATCAAGGTAATGGTGGCCTCATAAAATGAGTTTGCAAGTTTTCCTTCCATTTCTATTTTCTGGAACAGTTTCAGAAGAATAGGTATTAATTCTTCTTGAAATGTTTCATAGAATTCCCCTGGGAAGCCTCTGGCCCTGGGCTTTTGTTTTTGGGAAATTTTTGATGACTGCTTCAATTTCCTTAGTGGTTATAGGTCTGTTCAGGTTTTCTATTTCATCCTGGTTCAGTTTTGGTAGTTGATACATCTCTAGGAATGCCTCCATTTCTTCCAGGTTATCTAATTTGCTGGCATAGAGTTGCTCATGATATGTTCTTATAATTGTTTGTATTTCTTTGGTGTTGGTTGTGATCTCTCCTCTTTCATTCATGATTTTGTTGATTTGAGTCATTTCTCTTCTCTTTTTGATAAGTCTGGCCAGGGGTTTATCAATCTTGTTAATTCTTTCAAAGAACCAGCTCCTAGTTTTGTTGATCTGTTCTACTGTTCTTTTAGTTTCTATTTCATTGATTTCTGCTCTGATCTTGATTATTTCTCTTCTCCTGCTGGGTTTAGGCTTTATTTGCTGTTCTTTCTCCAGCTCCTTTAGGTGTAGGGCTAGGTTGTGTACTTGAGACCTTTCTTGTTTCTTGAGAAAGGCTTGTATTGCTATATACTTTCCTCTTAGGACTGCCTTTGCTGCATCCCAAAGATTTTGAATAGTTGTGTTTTCATTTTCATTGGTTTCCATGTATTTTTTTAATTCTTCTTTAATTTCCTGGTTGACCCATTCATTCTTCAGTAGGATGCTCTTTAGCCTCCATGTATTTGAGTTCTTTCCGACTTTCCTCTTGTGATTGAGTTCTAGTTTCAAAGCATTGTGGTCTGAAAATAGGCAGGGAATGATCCCAATCTTTTGGTACCGGTTGAGACCTGATTTATGACCTAGGATGTGATCTATTCTGGAGAATGTTCCATGGGCATTAGAGAAGAATGTGTATTCCGTTGCTTTGGGGTGGAATGTTCTGAATATGTCTGTGAAGTCCATTTGGTCCAGTGTGTCATTTAAAGTCTTTATTTCCTTGTTGATCTTTTGCTTAGACGATCTGTCCATTTCAGTGAGGGGGGTGTTAAAGTCCCCCACTATTATTGTATTGTTGTCGATGTGTTTCTTTGCTTTTGTTATTAATTGCCTTATATAATTGGCTGCTCCCATATTAGGGGCATAGATATTTACAATTGTTAGATCTTCTTGTTGGATAGATCCTTTAAGTAGGATATAATGTCCTTCCTCATCTCTTATTACAGTCTTTGGTTTAAAATCTAATTTGTCTGATATAAGGATTGCCACCCCAACTTTCTTTTGGTGTCCATTAGCATGGTAAATGGTTTTCCACCCCCTCACTTTCAATCTGGGGGTGTCTTTGGGTCGAAAATGAGTCTCTTGCAGACAGCATATTGATGGGTCTTGTTTTTTAATCCAGTCTGATAGCCTGTGTCTTTTGATTGGGGCATTGAGCCCATTTACATTCAGGGTAACTATTGAAAGATAGGAATTTAGTGCCATTGTATTGCCTGTAAGGTGACTGTTACCGTATATTGTCTGTGTTCCTTTCTGGTCTATGTTGCTTTTAGGCTCTCTCTTTGCTTAGAGGACCCCTTTCAAGATTTCCTGTAGGGCTGGTTTTGTGTTTGCAAATTCCTTTAGTTTTTGTTTGTCCTGGAAGCTTTTTATCTCTCCTTCAATTTTCAATGGCAGCCTAGCTGGATCCAGTATTCTTGGCTGCATATTTTTCTCATTTAGTGCTCTGAATATATCCTGCCAGTCCTTTCTGGCCTGCCAGGTCTCTGTGGATAGGTCTGTTGCCAATCTAATGTTTCTACTCTTGTAGGTTACAGATCTCTTCTCCCGAGCTGCTTTCAGGATTTTCTCTTTGTCTATGAGACTCGTAAGTTTTACTATTAGATGTCAGGGTGTTGACCTATTTTTATTGATTTTGAGAGGGGTTCTCTGTGCTTCCTGGATTTTCATGCCTGTTTCCTTCCCCAAATTAGGGAAGTTCTCTGCTATAATTTGCTCCATTATACCTTCTGCCCCTCTCTTTCTTCTTCTTCTGGAATCCCAATTATTCTAATGTTGTTTCGTCTTATGGTATCGCTTATCTCTCGAATTCTACCCTCGTGATCCAGTAGTTGTTTATCTCTCTTTTTCTCAGCTTCTTTATTTTCCATCATTTCGTCTTCTATATTACTGATTCTCTCTTCTGCCTCATTTATTCTAGCAGTTAGTGCCCCCATTTTTGATTGCACCTCATTAATAGCCTTTTTGATTTCGACTTGGTTGGATTTTAGTTCTTTTACTTCTCCAGAAAGGGTTTCTCTAATAACTTCCATATTTTTTTCAAGCCCAGCTAGTATCTTTAAAGTGATGATTCTGAACTCTAGATCTGACATCGTACTAATGTCCGTATTGAGTAGGTCCCTGGCAGTCGGTACTACCTCTTGTTCTTTTTGTTGAGGTGATTTTTTCCGTCTTGTCATTTTTTGCAGAGGAGAATAGATTAATGAGAGAACAAAATGCTAGCAGAGTAACAACGTCCCCAGAAAATATACTCTAAATAAATCAGAAAAGACCTGAAGCAGTGGGAAAAGAAAGGGAAAGAGAGAAAAAAGAAAAAGAAAAAAAAGGAAAAGAAAAAGATAAAGATAAAAACAAAAACAAACAAAACAACAACAAAAAAACAGAATGTGATCACATATGATCAGGCTGGTATATAGATCAGTGCCACACACTAGATTTGGGGTGTATTTTGGTCTTTTAGAAGAAAGTGCCTCCCAAAATTTTAAAGAAAGAAAAACTTATATATGTACAAAAATAAGGGTTGATATGATGAAGGGATGGAATATGACTGTAAAGATGGAAATTATAAAAAATTTTATAAAAGGAATTGATAAGAAGTTGTTTGAAAAAAGAAAGAAGAGGATTTAAAAAAGAAAAAAGAAAAAAAAGGGAGAGGATGTGATCAGGCAGGGGAATAGAAAACACCATATACTAGAGATTTAGGGTATATTTTAATCTGTTAGAAGAAACTATCTCAAAATTTTAAAGAGAGAACAACTTATATATATAAGCCAAAAATACGGGTAACTACTATGAAGGGATAGAATATGACTCTAAAAATGAAAAATAAAAATGTTTTTTTAAAAAAAAGGGATTGATAAGATGTTGGTTGAAAAAGGGAAAAAGAAAAATTCAAAAAGAAAAAAAAGAAAAAAAGACAGTTAAAAAAAAAATTAACTTTGAAAGACTAAAGAATCATGGTAAAAATGCCATGAATTCTATGTGCAGTATTCCCCTAGCGCTGGAGTTCTGCCGTTCTCATTGATCGGTAAACTTGGTCTTGGCTGGCTGTTCTCGCTGATCTTCTGGGGAGGGGCCTGTTGCCGTGGTTTTCAAATGTCTCTGCCGGAGGCGGAATTGCCCCGCCCTTGCCCCCTCCCGGCTAAGTAATCTGCTCGGGTTTGCTCTCCAGGGCTTTTGTTCCCTGCGAGCTTTCCGTACAGCTTTGGAGGCGGAGAGTGAAAATGGCGGCCTCCCAATCTCCGCCCCAGAGGAGCCGAGAACTCGGGGCCCCGCTCCTCAGTGAGCCCCCAGAGAAAAGCCGTCAGTCACTCCCGTCTCCCCGGTCTCCAGCCGCACTCCGTGCTCACCCGGCCTGTGACCGCGCGTTTCTATCTCTGGCACCCGACCCGGGTGGAGTCTCCAAACCCAGCAGATCCCTGCGGTGCACTCCCGTGCGGCTCCTCCCGGGGGAGGAAGGTGAGTCTCCCCGGATCTGCCGCTTGTTGGGTCCCTGCTGGAGGAGCAGGGGCCCGAATGTGCCGCGGATCACGGTTTATGGCAACCCCGAGCTGAGAGCCCGCGCCTGGGCTCCGCCTCTGCAGCCGGCTTCCCTGCTCCGTTACCTGGGAGCTCTGCCACACTCAGGCACCCCCGGTCTTTCTGTGACCCCGAGGGTCCTGAGACCACACTGTCCCGGAGGGTTCCACCCCCCGCTTAGCCACCAGAGTGACGTCCCTCGGTGGAGCAGACTTTTAAAAGTTCCGATTTTGTGCTCTGCGGCTCTATCACTTGCCAGAAGCGGCCGACGGAGGCCCCTCCCCCGCCGTCTATCCTCCCAAATATCGCCTCGGATTCACTTCTCCGCACGTCCTACCTTCCAGAAAGTGGTCGCTTTTCTGTTCAGAGAGTTGTTGCTCTTCTTTTCTCTGATCTCCTGTTGGGTTTGTAGGTGTTCAGAATGGTTTGATCCCTATCCAGCTGAATTCCTGAGAGGAGACGAAATCCAGGTCTCCTACTCCTCCGCCATCTTGCTCCGCCCCCCAATACCATGTTTTAGTGATGTTTGTAGTTCCATTGCCTAAAATATCATGAATGCTAGATGCAAACATCAGGTTAACGAATGAATGAACACACAACCTTGCCTATTAGTGGGCATTTTAAAGCCTACTGGCCACAGAAACTTTGCTCCTCACACACAGAAGCCTGAAGATCATCTGTACTTACATGGAGCTCTTCAGGTTGACAGCAAGCTTGCTGCACCTTAGCCACAGAGAACACTCTGGAACTGAGCAGTAAACATCCAGACACAATTGCCAGTGTCCTTAAACAACTGAGTTTATGAGCTTCCTGCATGATTACCCCACGTTTGCAACTTTTCTCACTTATTGGGGGACATAACATGCTCCTACTCAGAACATTTCTTCTGTCAAAAGAGGCAATTCCAAACAATGGAAAAGAACTATGTTAGTTCGATGCTAACTTTGCTAGGCAGATCTTGTCATATTTATCATCTTAATCCATTACTTTGGGTGAAATGACTGCAGCTGTTTTTCACAGAATTGCCTCAGAGCCGATGGGCAACATATTAGGAATAATTGTACTAAATGATTTTCTAAATCTTTTGGAAGAATAGGAGTAAACTGGGACAGTTTGTGTGTGTGTGTGTGTGTGTGTGTGTGTGTGTGTGTGTGTGTAGTTAAACTATTCTTTGTGTAAAGTAAAGTTAGGTTTAGAACAGTAGGTGATGAAGTTTTGGCCAACTAAGCTTAGTAATATAATGCAAATCCTTTAATAGTAGAATGTGGTACTATAAAGCAGGCATTTCAAAACACTTCAGAAAAATTCTCCCAGAACACAAGTGGCAGAAGGAAAGGAAAGGGGGATAGAGAGAAGGAAAGAGAGAAAGAGCAAGAGTGCATTAGAATGGCAACAGAATGGTTTGGTGAGAAAAGCAACCCAGTGCCTAGAAGAGACAGGACCTAGGACTTGGACACAAATTGTTTTCTCCAGCAGTAAGGAGTGGATTTTGCCAGAGCCATTCAAATTCTTCTACCCAGTCCCCCATGTGATCTATGACAAATGTGGGGGAAGGATAATAATAATAACAACATCTAGCATTTATCAAATGCTTGCTATAGGCCAAGCACTTTATAGCTTGTTTAATCCTCACAATATTCTTGTGAGAGAGCTATTACCATCCCCAAGTTATAGACAGGGAAACTTAGTCTCAGAGGGATTATGTGAAGGGCCCAAGGTCAAACAGTGTAGGAGCACAGTCCTGATTTGAACCCATATTTGGCAGACAAAAGAGAAGCACTGCATCATATTACATTTCACCTCGTCTACAGATCTGGCTGAGGCTAACTATAGTTCTCGTCTGTCTTCCTCCAATCCTGTCAGTGATATTATAACTCTGATCATGTCCTTTCTTTGCCTTTAAAAAGATGCAGCTTCTTCAGCATGGAATCTGTTTTCACAAGGCTGGGTGCATCCCTTTGCCATTTCTATTAAGTGTGTGGCTGTGTGGGTGTGGGTAGGTGGATGTTATTTTGTTGTTTGTGAGAGAAAGGAAGTGGAGGAGTGAGGGAAGATTGGGGGTGAAGCAAGACTGCTCAGAGGTAGGCTTGGACACATAGCTTTGTGGCTGGATGCTACACTGCACTTCTCTTTCTGTTAGACCACCTTCAACCTACAGACCCCGAAAGCCTCCAGGGCCTGCAACAGGGAAAAGAGGAGACCAAAATGGCCTGG
Organism: Neomonachus schauinslandi; assembly: GCF_002201575.2. NCBI lineage: Eukaryota > Metazoa > Chordata > Mammalia > Carnivora > Phocidae > Neomonachus > Neomonachus schauinslandi. Next base: position 21,496,612 of record NC_058419.1, on the reverse strand, counting down.
TAGTACCTGCTGCCTCTGCTCTCACTGGGAGTCTGGGATTCAAGGTGAAATCTGAGGCTTCTTGCCTCATAGGTAAGAGCCCTCCCTTTGGAAAAGAGCTTGTTCCGCTGAAGGGCACTGGCTCCTCCTGCAGGCCTGTCCTAGGAATGACCTCTGTTTTTGGCTCGGCCTGTCTGTTATTCCCCTTTGGAATGAAAGATCCACCCCAGGCCGTCACCCTCACCCTCCCACATTTGTCCCAGGGAAGGGGAGGGAAGAAGAAAGAAGAGGAAAAGGCCCTCCCCACTTCTGCTCCTGGCCAATTACTCCCAGCTTAAGCAACAACCCTGTTGGAGGGCGGTTTGATAAACTATTCATCACACTCCTAAATAATTCATTTTCCTTTGAGAACAAGCAGCCCACAGGAGCTGTAAGGTTTTCTTAAGTTGACACCTTTTGAGAAATGAAAAATAAAGCAAAAGCCTCCTTCTAGAGAAACCATAGTTGCTTTATATGCCATTTCCTGCATCTCTCTCTTCCAGTGTTCCCCAGGATACTCTGCTCTGCCCCATTCCTTGTGATTGGCCTCCTATTGTTTTCTTTACTTCTTGTTATTCAAACAACTCTACTTTGTAGGATCCCCTATGCAGACCCTCTTAGCATTATCCCCTTCTCCCCTGGCCCCATAGGCTTCCAGTATATAACAACCCAAAGCCTTTAGATTGAGGGTATGGGAGCAAGAGGTGGCCTTCCCTATCTGCCATACCCCAGAGGAGACTGAGCAGAGCAGTTCTGCACAGAAACCCCCACCCCCCACAGACACCCATACTGACCTTTACCTAGTATCTCTTTTTTTCTTACCTGCACATCTTATAGAAAACACAACCAATTTGGAGCCAGAGTTAAGAAAAGGATATAGGGGAAATTTAAAAGGATACATGCCCCCAAATAGTGTGGCCTTCAAACTCACCATGCTTCAACAAAATATAACATAGAAAAACAGATACAATTAGGTATTTCACTTACTTAACAAACAGAAATCCTCATTGATCAGGGTGGGTAGACAAGCAGCTTGAAGTACAGCTCCCTTTAAGCAAATATAATAAGGAAATCCAGGTTTCTAAAATGTTTTCCTCTCAGAGCCAGATGCTCTATTTTATTTCAAAAATGTTTTTATGTGTTGACATTTGTCAGCAGTGCTTCTGTTTTTAAAGAACTAGATTGCTTTAATAAGAAATGTTGGTTGACAGAAATTTCCATAAAGCTAAAGATCTAAAAGCACTTAATGGTATAGATGTAGTGAGGTAGTTTGGGACATATATGTGTGTGTGAGAGAGAGAGACAGAGAGAGGGAGAGAGAGAAACAGACAGAGACAAGATCAGGGAAGAGAAAAATACTTACTTATGAGAATCATGCACATGTTAAAAAGAGACAGACTTTGATACCAAACTGCCTGGAATCAAATTTTGACTCTGTTAGTTACCAACTGTGTAATCTTGAACAACTCATTCAACCTCTCCTTACCCCAGTTACCTCATCTATAACATGAGGATACTAATCATGGGATCAGACTATTATTATTAACACAAGGGGTTTTGTGAGTATTAAATGATTTAATATATGTAAACTGCTTCCACATAGAAAGAGCTACATAAGTATAATTATGATGATCACATTGTAGAGATTACACAACTAGAAATTTTTAATGGAGATTAAATGTTTAAAAAAACACTTTATTCCAGGGCGCCTGGGCGGCTCAGTCAATTAAGCGTCTGCCTTCAGTTCAGATCATGATCACAGGTCATGATAGAGCTCCCTGCTCAGCGGGGAGTCTACCTCTCCCTCTCCATCTGCCTCTCCCCCAGCTCATGCTCTCTTTCACTCTCTCTCACTCTCAAATAAATAAAATTTAAAAAAACAACAACACTATTCCCATGTCTCTTGACAGACCAGTGATCTAGATCATGTGTAAGCAAACTACAGCCCCTGTGGCCCACTGCCAATTTTTATATGGCCTATAAGCTAAGAATGGTTTTTGTATTTTAAAATGGGAAAAAAATCACAAGAAAAATAATATTTTGTGACATGTGAAAATTATATGAAATTCAAATTTCAGGTCCATAAATAAAATGTTACTGGAATACAGCCATGCTCAGACATCTATGTGCTGTCTATGGCTGCTTTCCTGCCATAGTGGCAGAGCTGAGATAGACTGTACAGCCCAGAAAGCCCACAATATTTACTAGCTGGACCTTAACAGAAAACAGTTTACCAAATTCTGCCCAGATCGCTGTTTCTCAGTGTCAAAATCACCACCTGCATCATGTGATAGAATTGGAGATTTCCAGGCTCTGCCCTAAATGTAATAGAGCCTAATAATATCCATTTTTTTTCCAAATTCCCTTAAGAACTCCAGCTCCATCCAGGCCTAGGCTTTAAACATTGCCTAAACTCTAATGACACCCAAATTTTTATCTCTAGCCCAGAATCCCCTCTTAAGTTCCAGACCCATATATCCCAGAGCCTATTTCACATTTCCATATGGAAAACTAACTGATGTCTTTAACTTAGCCTATCTAAAACTGGACTTTTGATTTTCCCATGCTCTGCCAAACTTTTCTATCCTCAATCTCTCCCATTTCAGTTAATGGCACTAGCAGTTACTTTGGCCAAAAACCTAGGGGTATTTCTTTATTACTCTTCCCTTGATCTTCCATGTTTCATCAATCAGAAGTCCTGTTGGTTCTGCCTCCAACCTATAAGGAATCTAATCACTTCCAACCATGTCCATTATCACGACCCTAGTCCAAGACATTGTCACAGCTTACCTGGACTACTCCAGTTGGCTTCTAACTATTCTGTCTGCTTCCACTTGTTAAAGTTTAATATTCAAAAACATAAACTCATGATTCAAATAAACATATGTCAAAGATGTGGGTGAATTCATTAATTTTTGCAGGAACCAGTAAGATTTTTAAATCTGGTCCAGAGACCATTTGATAAGCTAAATATTTATAAGTAATGTTGGGATATTATTTATGGGTTAGATTTAAAAATAGTTAATATTCAACAAGGCCACAACTATAATTTGGCGTTATATTTTACAATGGGAATGGCAAAAAAAAAATTATTTGCCTATCTACTGGGCAACAATCTACCAGTTAACCTCTGCCTCAAAGGACTGTACAATAGCCTAGACGACAGAAAGTCAAGCCCTGCACTGCTGTGAAACCAGTTCAGTAACCTATTTTACCTAGTTCCAAACTTTGGTTAATTTTTCTGACACACACTTGTCTTTCTCTGTATAGACTGGTATTCCACACAACAGCCCGAATGATCATTTTAAACAGGGCATAAAATTAAAATACAAACTCCTTACTATAGCCTACATTGTGTTATGTGATTTGACCCCTGCCTGGTTTTCTGACCTCAAACCCTACCACTCCCTCACTCAGGCACTATGTTTTGGCTATACTGACCATACCTTCAGTTTCTAGAACACAGCAGACTCATTCCCACCCCAGGGCCTATGCAATTATTCTTACTTGTACCTGAAACCATCTTTGCCCATATCTTACCTTGGTTGCCTCCTTCTCATTATGCAGGGCTCAGCTTAACTATTACCTCAGAAGACCTAAGTTACCTACTTCTTCCTTCACTCTGTTAGTCTTTCACATTGCCCTTTTACTTCCCTCATAGCAGTCATCACTGTTTATTTTTGTTTGCCCATGTGTTTATTTACGTGTCTCCCCACTATTAAAATGTAAATGGCATGAAAAGATGGGACACAGTTCTAGTCACAGATATGTTTCCAACAACCAGCATAGTATTTAACACATAGTAGGTACTTGATAAATATCTGTTCAATTCAATGATCTAGAAGACATTCTGAGTTCTAGCCCTGTGTCTGTCACTAACTGGCAACTCTGGCTTAGGGCAAATCCTTTCCTCTCCCTTGAACCTCAACTTTACCATCCAGAAGATGATGGTGTGGAATCAAATTATCTGAGAGGTACTTGCCAGCTTTATAATGCAATGAATGCTTTTATAAATTGATATATATTACAGCCACTTTACAAAAGCAGCAGAGAATAGAGTAGGAGGCATCATCATCATCACCATCATCTACCACACAATAAGCATTTATTCAGGCCCACTATCTGCCAAGCTGTATGCTAAATGTTGAGAATATAACAATTGATTAAAAGAAAAAAACCTATACCCTTTCCTCATGGGGATGGTAATCTAATTTAGTTAGGGAAATAGTCTATATACATGCAAAGCAAAGTAACAATATAAAAGCACCATGCTAATTATCAAATGGATTGTAAACATATTCTGATAGCAGGTAAAATTTATTGAGAACTTACTACATACCAGGCATTAGTCTAAAAATATCTGATATATCAAGTTATGTAAGACTTACAAAAAGCCTATGAGAGAAGCACTGTTTTTTAAAGCCTTAGGAAATAGGTACTACTTTGACTCACAGACGGTAAGGGCTACTGGATGCAGAAGAAGATCTCACTGAGGACTGAATACAGGCAGTCTTGAAAAAAAACAGGAGCTGAGCTGAGCTGAACTTCAAGTGAAGAATGGAATTTAGACAACTGAAGAGAAAGAAAGTGGCCATTTCAAGAAGAAAGAACAACCTGAGGCAACACATTGAAAGGGAAATGCATTTTAGCAGTTTCAGGGCATAAGGAGTTAAGTAATTTCACTAGAGTAGAATTGCCTGGTAAAACTGTTAAGAGACAAGTTTGGAAAGGAGGGTGGCAAATGAATTGTAGAGGGCTTTGAATGCCATGCTAAGGAGTGTGGCCTTAGTCCTGTGGATACTGACGATTCACTGACATTTTTTGAGAATAGAGTTTCATTTTCAAATAACCATCTAAGATTAATGTGGCAATGAAGAGACTATCACTAAAATCCAGGTGTGAAGTGGTAAAAGTTTGTATTAGTGTGATTACAGTAGGAGAGAGAGAAATTGGGGCTAAAAAAGAAATTAGAGGAAAAATTAACTGTAATTGGCAACTGCCTTGATGTTAGACAAGATGGATATGACAAAGATGACCACAGTTTTCTAGTTTGGGATATTTTTGACAGAAATAAAAAAAAAGTCTTAAAGAGTAGGAGATAAAAATGAAAAGTTATAGAAAAACTTCAGGTGCATTTATAAATAACTGAAATATCACCCTGAGAAGACTACAGTAATGTAAATCTCAGGTTAACTCTGACTTAAATTCAACAGAATAAAGAAAATAGTGACTGCATTATTAGGTGCTCCTGAGACATTAAATGACAACTTTGCTGTAACCATTTAGAAAGGCATAAACACCCACTTGATGAAGGGTACATATTTTCTGCTTAGCTGGAAATTGTGAACAGCTAACTATTTTTTTTTGTTATGTTCAGTTAGCCACTGTATAGTACATCATTAGTTTTTGATGTAGTGTTCAATGATTCATTAGTTGCATATAACACCCAGTGCTCATCACAACATGTGCCCTCTTTAGTACCCATCACCCTGTAACCTCATCCCCCCACCCCTCCCTTCTGAAACTTTCAGTTTGTTTCCCAGGGTCCACAGTCTCTCATGGTTCATCTCCCTCTCTGATTTCTCCCCCTTCAGATTTCCTTCCCTTCTTTCCCTTCCCCTATGGTCTTCCGTATTATTGCTTATGTTCCACATATGAGTGAAACTATATGATAATTGTCCTTCTCTGCTTGACTTACTTCACTTAGCATAATCCCTTCCAGTTCCATCCATGTTGATGCAAATGGTGGGTAGTCATCCTTTCTGATGGCTGAGTAATATTCCATTGTATATATGGACCACATCTTCTTTATCCATTCGTCTGTTGAAGGGCATTACGCTGATCCCAAAACCAGGCAAAGAACCCATCAAAAAGGAGAATTACTGACCAATATCTCTGATGAACATGGATGCCAAAATACTCAACAAGATCCTAACCAATAGGATCCAACAGTACATTGAAAGGATTATACACCACGACCAAGTGGGATTGATTCCTGGGATGCAAGGGTGGATCAACATTCACAAATCAATCAATGTGATAGAGTACATTAATAAAAGAAAAGACAAGAACCATATGATCGTCTCAATAGATACAGAAAAAGCATTTGACAAAATGCAACGTCCATTCCTGATTAAAATTCTTCAGAGTATAAGGATAGAGGGAACATTCCTTAATATCATAAAAACAATCTATGAAAAGCCCACAGCGAATATCATTATCAATGGAGAAAAACTGAGAGCTTTTCCCTTAAGGTCAGGAACACGACAGGGATGCCCACTCTCACCACTATTGTTCAACATAGTGCTAGAAGTCCTAGCTTCAGCAATCAGACAACAAAAAGAAATCAAATGTATCCAAACTGGCAAAGAAGAAGTCAAACTCTCTCTCTTCGCAGATTACATGATACTTTATGTGGAAAACCCAAAAGACTCCACCCCCAAATTACTAGAACTCATACAGAATTCAGCAATGTAGCAGGATACAAAATCAATGCACAGAAATCAGTTGCTTTTCTATACACTAACAATGTAACTGTAGAAAGAGAAATTAAGGAATCAATTCCATTTACGATAGCACCAAAAACCATAAGATACCTAAGAATAAACCTAACCAAAGAGGTAAAGGATCTATACTCCAGAAACTATAAAACACTTATGAAAGAAGTTGAGGAAGACACAAAAGGATGGAAAAACATTCCATGCTCATGGATTGGGAGAATCAACATTGTTAAAATGTCTATTATGCCCAGAGTAATCTACACTTTCAATGTGAACAGCTATCTAAACCCAAGCAGAGCACATTGGTAGATGAGGATGTTCTACTAATACATGAGATGGCAGATACCTTCCACTTGCCCCCCTAGATCTACTCCCCAGCCCTCATCATGCTGCCTTTTGAAGGTGACCTATATGGACCTTGTCAATTGGCTTCTTTCCCTCTGGCTTCTGGATGGATTTGGCCAGTGTGATCTACTGTAGATCAGAAGAAAAGAGAATATAAGGTCAGGGTATTTATTCCTCTGGCTTTCTCCCTGCAAGGTTTCTCTGGCCTGGTTGCATCCCTAATCCAAAGGTCACTACTCCTCTCCAGATAGTTTCCTTTATACAACTCTCTCCTTCCATGTACTGCTAACTGTTCCTTCCTTCATTCCATTGGTCTAGGTGTGGCAATGTCTTCACTCCTACCATCCTTGGGTTATTATACAATCCCTTGCTGTCTCTCTACACCTACACGTCTATAAAAAATCCCTTCATAAATAAATCTTCCATTAATTATGCTAATTTTCCACTTTATTTCAGTTGGAATTTTATCTAAAGAGTAGCCCCCAAGAAACAGACTTTTGAAATGAGATTCTGAGATTAGTTTGGTCATATTGAAGAAGACCAGGATAACCACTCTGTTGGGGGAAAACAGGAATAAGTAATCCATGACATTCAGTGGCATTATAAACATTCAAATTACCACCTGTTATAGCCTGGAATGAAGTACAGGTAGAGGGCAAGGTCTCGGAAGATCAAATAGCCATAGCAATTAGTCCATGAGGGCCTGGACAACACTTCCTTATCAAGGCATTACAACAAACATTGGTGAGGGAGAGCACCATCAACCTTGAAAAGTTCTGTGGTGGCTGTCTTCTTATAGGTTATAGATGATGGTAGGAGATGTTATATCGTAGAATTGTGTCTCCCATTCTCAATGGGCATAATGGTTTCCTGAAGTGCTAATGGCAAGATGGTATCATTTAACAATCAGTGATATAGTAAGTGCAATTTATATAAGACCCAAGGACAAAGTGGTAATCAGATTGTTGACCTGCAGGGATCTGTGGTAATGGCGAATTGATCAGGGGAGTCTGAAAATGAAATACATGAAGCATACCAACATGGTGCTTGGCATATATAGGCAGAAAAAAAAAAAAAAACTTGGTCTACTAAGCAGAAACTTAACTCAACTCACTGTAGTGGCAATTCATGGCCTCTCACACAATTCCCAAACATAAGTTCATTCATAGACCTGAAGCCCCTGAGGCCACAGGAGTAAACTGTAAATCTTCTCTAAGCTTTTCCCAGAAGTACCTGTGGCCATATATTAGGGGAAAAAGAATACCTGGGGGGACACATGGGGGGTTCAGTAAGTTAAACGACTGACTCTTGGTTTTGGCTCAGGTCATGATCTCATGGGTCATGGGATTGAGCCCCTGAAAGATACAAGGATGGTGATATTTGCCACAACCCCACTAAACTTGCCTGTTTGGCTGGTATAAAGGCTCAGGTGGGTCTTGGTGAATAATAGTAAATATCATAAATTTAATCACAACTGTGGTTCCAGATAATAAGCAGTTAGAATCTACATGGTAGGAGCAATAGTATATCTTCACTGCACTCCAGGGTTGTGTCAATTCTCCTGCTGTCTGTCATAATATAGTCCAGAGGCCCCTTCACATCCTGCTGTTTCATTACATGATACATATGGCCAATGACCTAATGAGCAGGAAGTAACAATATGCCTCTGTAAGATATATGTATGCCAGAGGGTAGAAGATAAATTCTGCAAAAGTTCAGGGGCTTACCGCATTGGTGATGTTTTTAGAAGGTTCGGTGGTCTGGGATAAGTCTGGATATCTTTTCTACAATAAGAGACAAGTTGCTATACCTTGTAATGCCCACCCTAAAGAAAGAGGGAAATGCTTGGCAGGCCTCTTTGAATTTCAGAAGCAAATATATTCTACTTTTGGGTGTGCCGTTCCAACACATTTACCAGATAACCCATAAGACTATACTCTGGCTTCTGGTTAGTTTGGCCAATGGAGAGCCCAGAAAGATGACTGGAAGGAGGGAGGGAGGAAGGTGAGGTGAGGTTATCTATTTCCCTGGCTTCCTCCCTGCAAAGTTGCCTTGGTCTCACTGTGCCTCTAGACAGATATAACTGCCCCCCTCATATAAGCCTACTATAATGTGTCTGTCCTTCTGAGTGCCTGTAACTGCTCCTTCCACTTACCCTTTCAATTAGAAATAGTAAAAGCTCCCTTTGTCTTTTTTTAAATTTTATTTTACTATGTTATGTTAGTCATCATAGAGTATATCATTAGTTTTTGATGTAGTGTTCCATGATTCATTGTTTGCATATAACACCCAGTGCTCCATGCAATACATGCTCCCTTTGATACTGTTATGCTACCCTTTGTGGGTCCTTTATTCCTACACCTCTGTAAACAGTCTAGTTATGAATAGACCCTCTTTAAATTATCCTAATCTGAATGTACCATGTGTTTCCTATTAGCACATATTGACCAACACAATTGGGAGGTGGGTTTTACATATGTCCTATATAGACCATATAGTATAGGTGTCATGGATAAGAGCTTGGGTTCCATAGTCACACTAATCAATGTTCAAATTACAAGCCCACCATTTACTAACCTGTATGACTTTGGGCAATGTTTTTCACCTCTGAGCCTCAGTTTCATCTGCAAAATGGGAGTAATACTAGTATTTACCTCATAGAATTGTTGTGAGGATTAAATAAGGCAATATATGTAAAGTACCTGGCACAATGCCCAACATGACATAACTTTTCAATAATAATATGAGCTATTTTTCTCATTCTTTTTATAGCCCACAGCATTCACAGAGGAGGGAAATACAGTTTGAAAATTAATTAATTAGGGTCCTGTTTACAGTTTTATTGTTAACTCTAATTGCTTATTTGAAATAGTCTCCTGACTTCATTAAAGTAATTATTGCCTGTCAGTAAATGATGGGTTTAAATTTCTGCACATATGCTAGAATTTCACACATCTTGCACTTCACAGCAGGAACCCAGTCTTAGTCAACACTTTCTTGCTCTGACATCTACACTCAATGCATAGGGTCTTACTTAAGCAAAGATATAATTATCCTTCAAAATAAAAGTATAAACAGGATTGTGTATCTCAGATTTGTTAACTTGCTCCCTTATAGTGAGCATTCTAGTTACATTATTTGTATTGGACTGTCAGCATTACAGCAAGTCATGGTGCAAAATAAGGAACTAGAAGTCTGAGAAACTAAGGCAGGGCTGTGGGTAAAGGGAAGGATGCAGACAAGAGCTTGCCAGCCCTGGGAAATTACCCAAAAGCATGAGTTTAGGACCAAGTTTGGAGTCAGGAGTAAAGGGCTCAGGTCTTAGAAGCCATAGAAGCCTTAGAAGGATCACGCAAGGAAGAGTAAGGGAATATATCCAATATTTAAGAAATATCTATTCAATACCTACTAGGTGCAAAAATTCATAACAGGTAGTAAGTTAGGTAGGGACATTGGACATAGAATATGAAAATAAGACAGAGGTCCAAAGTCCAAAATCTAAGCAAACATCCTGAACCAAGACATTTGTAGGAAAAGGCAAGAGTTCAGGAATCCAAACAAGCAACTGGGGACAGCAACATGGAGTGCTAACAAGGAAGACTTTAGTAACTGAAGACAAGTCCTCCTACCTAATCAGGGAGCTCCTCCTATGCTTTCTTCCCTGGGAATGGCTGCCCTCAAGCTCACAAATGAGAGAATATTAACAGTTGTAGGGAATTGAAGGGAAGAATGAGGTTAAAATGGGAGAGGTAAATATATTCCAGTAAATATACATAAAATGTACAAGTATAAAAAGTTCATGTTACAAGTCTTCAGTCCTACCCATAAGCCCAACAGTTTTATTGCTTTTCTGTTTTCATTGCCCACATATTCATAGATTGGAATACACTAAGTCTGATAAAATCAGATGACTTCCTCACCACCAATAAAGGGAAGAGAGAAATATTTGCAGTGGGTTTATAAGACTGCAAAGGGAAATTCTGAACAATATGTCTATAAAACTAGGAGTAAGATTCCATTCAAGATAGAGAAAAACAGAAATAGGCTGTGGATGACAGAAAACAGCAATAAAAGACAACAGAAAATGAAACAAAGAAGAGGTTATGTTGTAACCACCCAGCTCAACACTCTATCCCAGGAAGACCTGGGTTATGGGGGTAGAAAGGGGTGAGAAGAGATTAAAAGAGGTAGCCAAATCCTAAAACAAGATTTCATAATCTTAAAAGGTGCCAATTGGCTTTCTTTTTTGTTTTTTTTAAGATTAATTCATTTATTTCAGAAAGAAAGAGCACAAGTGGGAGGGACGGAGGGAGAGGGAGAGAGAATCTCAAGCAGACTCCATGCCAAGCATGAAGCCCAATGTGGGGCTCAATCTCATGGCCCTGAGATCACAACCTGAGCCAAAACCAAGAATCGGATGCTTTACTGACTGCACCACCCAGGCACCCCAAAAAGGTGCCAAATGATTTTTTGAAAACACCAGTGAATTGCCCAAACCAAAAGTAGGGTTCTATTATCCAAATTGCAAATGAATTTTACTTTTTCTCAAAGATAAAAGCTTCTCCAAATATACTTAATTAGCTAATCATATGCATCTAAATGTTTGACAAAAATAAACAATGTACTTATATTTGTCTATGAATAACAGTGAAGTAGTTTACATTATATATGATTTTCAAAATAAATTTGCCCTTCAATATACAATTCCATTGTGTAACCTTGGATAGCCAAGGGTTGACACATGACTTAGGTTGGGTTCCCCCAAAAGCTGACCCTGAGACAAGAATGTGATACAATGGTGTATTTGGAGGGTGATCCTAAGACAAGAATGTGATACAATGGTGTATTTGGAGGGTGATCCTAGGAAACACTAGAAGGAAAATAGAAAAGCACTGCAGGGAAGAGAAGGAAGCCGATATAGAGTGATTACTGAGCAGATCACCACTGTGGGTAACTGAAGCTCAAAATCTCCTGAGGGAACTTCTGCAAGATACTGTAGAACATGCCTCAGAGTTATCCCAACTGAAAGGGAGGGAGCTGGGGGTATTTATCTACCAATTCCTATCAGTTCTTGATTGGAGCTGACTTCACGGTTAAGAGAGATGTGTTAACTCCCCAGCATAGGTCATGCTGGCTCAAGACACCAGAAAAAGAAAAAGTATACAGACAAGTACATGGTGCTTGTAGTTCAAAGCTGTCAGATGTGTGTGGACAGAAATGATGAGTGCCCAGGAGAGAGGAGTGGGGCTCATCAACCAGAATGACTGTAACATACACGCAACTTCTTCCAGGTACCTGAAGGATGAAGGAATAAATTAAATGTCATTTTTAAGGCATCATCTAACTGTATTATTCTTTGATTGTATAAAGAAGATATCTAAGATTATTATGATTACTATAATATACAAATACACTTTGGAATAGACTGAATTTTTGTGTCCCCCCAAAATTCTTGTGTTGAAACCTGACCCCCAAGGAGATAGTATTAGTAGGTGGGGCATTTGAGGGGTGATTAGGTTATGAGTGTGGAACCCTCACGAATGGGGTTAGTGCCCTTATAAAAGACACCCTAAAGAGTTCCTTCACCCTTTCTGCCATGTGAAGTTATAGCAAGAAAACAGCCATCTATGAAGCAGGAAGAGAGCTCTTACCAGACATTAAATCTACCAGCACCTTGATCTTGGACTTTCCAGCCTCCAGAACTATGAGAAACATTTCTTGTTTAAGCCACTCAGTCCATGATATTTTTGTTATAGCAGCCCAAAGGGACTAAGACACACATATACACATTGATGATACAACTTGGAATTAATGTAAGTTTCAAGAAGGTGAGAAACATGAATGAGTTGTTCACTATCATAACCCCTTGTTCATCTGTGCCCAGTACTACATCTGACACATAGAAGGCTTTTTGATCAATAGTTATTAAACAAATGAAAAAGTAGAGAATCATAACCAAAAGTATTCAATTCAGTTCATGTTTACACTACTCTGGTTGACTAGTCATCTACAACCTTTTGTTTATTTGAAGAGAAGCCTCTTTTCTAGCAGAGGTCAGCTAATAGTCTATAGAATCACAATTTTCAGTGAGGGAGAGTTCCTCTTTAAGCTAACAAATAACTTTATATAATAGCCTGACAGGTTCTTAACTAATTTGCTAATAGCTCTTCCCTGTGTATGATTATTAACTCCAGTTGAATCTTTAAGCCATAACACAATGTGTGTGTATATCTATGCCACATACAGATATATTTGCATACATATAAATAAACAGGAGACCATTTTTGAAAACAAGTTGATTTTATCTATATCAATTTTCTTTTATGGTACACTCCCAAGTTTTGACAATTGGTTTAGCACAATTTAGCTGCAAGTACTTAAAATATTCTTGAATATGGAGAAGTAACATGCCTTTCCACAAGCTGCAGGAAGAAAGTTCACAAGAAAATTAGGGTGATTTTGCATAGCAACTTGTATATTTACTTATCAACAATCTATTTAATGAAGTGCAGCAAAAATAGCAGATCCAGTAAGTCCAGAAGGTACAAACACAACACATCCTGCTAAATTCAAAACAAGAGCAGTTGAGTAAGCCTGGTCTGTGTTCTAATACTGGAAAAAAATTTTTTTAAATCCTGGTTTCCCTACTTCAAACTAGGAGAAACTGTATGCTGATCACATAGGATGTGGTCCTTATCTCCAAATCTCAGCCGTCCTAGTGAACTCACTTGTCTTCTGAAGTACTGTCCTGGTCCTGACAGTGAGTCAATTAGTCATCTGTGACTGAGTGCCCAGTGTGAGCTGAACACTGAACTGAACATTATTGAGGGGAGACAAAAGAAACAAGGCCCAGTTCCTGCCCTTGAAGAGTTAAAACCTGGTTATTTATATAAGACACACATTTTAAAATAATAACCTTTAAAACTGCTTACATCAAGCAGTACCAATTAAAAGTGGGGAGAAGAAGAGTGAAAATGGATTGTGGTTGAAATCTAAAAACCCATAAAATGGGTAGATGGGAAAACAAATGCTTATTGACAAATTTTAAAATAGTTGTACTAGCAAAGGGGTTGCAAATAAGTTACCTCAGTTGGAAGCACTTTGTAGACCATTTGGCCAGGCCAGTGTGTTTTAAAAATGTGTGCTTAAATGTCTACAGGTTCTATCGTGCCCTATTCATATCATTTCTTGTAGTTTCACATATTTATAATTACTTACTGGCCTGGCCAGTAAAGACATTGGAATTTGCTATCCCTGAATTAGCGGCACATCTTTAAAACTTGGAAAAATGGTTTAAGATATGGTCCATGGGCCAGCAGAAAGAGCATTACATGGGAGCTTGTTAGAAATGCAGAACCTCAGGCTCCACCCCACACCTACTGAATCACAATCTAAATTTTAACAAAATATTCATTTGATTTGTATGTACACTAAAGTTTGGGAACTAGTAGTTTAGGACACATGAAAGAAAACCCTACTTCAGCCAAGAGTAATTAAAAATAGGGACTGTGCTATCCACCAAGTGATAATACACTAGGAAAATAAAACCAGCTTCAAAAATTTGAGATCCTATGAACGAAATACAGTGTATCCTTTAAAGCAGTGGTTCTTTTTTATTGTTTTTTTAAAGATTTACTTATTTATTTGAGGGGGGGGAGGGGGAGGAGGAGAATCTTTTTTTTTAGATTTTATTTATTTATTTTAAATTTTATTTTATTATGTTATGTTATTCACCATACAATACATCATTAGTTTTTGATGTAGTGGAGAGAGAATCTTAAGGAGACTCTGTGCTGAGCAGGAAGCCTGACGCAGGGCTAACTCTCAGGTCCCTGAGATCAGAACCTGAGCCAAAACCAAGTCAGACACCTAATCAACTGCCATGTAGGCGCCCTAAAGCAGTGCTTCTTGAGTGTCAGTGGTCATCAGAGTTACCTGAATTGCTTGTAGATGTTGCAACCTCAGCTCACTTGCAGAAATTTTAAGTACAAACCCTGGGTCCTTTCCACCGCCTCCAGTTTCAGTGTTCCCCAACTCTCCCCTTTACCCCAGCCATGATGTTTCCCATATTTCCCATCTTTACAGCAACAGAAGAGGTTGTGTCTGTTGGAGTTGGGGCAAGTGGAGCAGGGAAGGCTGGCACTATACAGAGAAGCAAGATCTCCACAGGTAGAGATGGAGACAATTTCCCAGGAGGAGCAAGGATACAAATACTATAAAACACTGCTTTTTCAATTTTATTATGTATCAGTGTCACCTGGAAAGTTGGTTATAACACAGATTTGGGGGCTCCCATTCTGATTCAGTAGGCCCGAGGTGAGGCCCAAGAATCTGCATTTTGGCCAGCATTTCAGCTGATTCTAATGCAGGTGATCAGACGATCACATTTTGAGAGGCAATATTTGGATCCACTGCTTCAGTAGCACAACCCTTTACACAGATGGAATGTTATACCTGTTAGCTCTGGTTTAAATGGGAGAAGTGAGCTCTTTCCTTATGATGGACAAGGGTGAATGAACAGCCCTCTAAAATAGTTTTTTTTTTTTTAGATTTTTTTTATTCTTATGTTAATCCCCATACATTACATCATAAAATAGTTTTTAAATAAAGGATGCAACTGCTACGAGAGAGGCCTGAGGTGGAATTTCAGAAACTAGCCATTTATTCCAGACTTCCAACTTCTTTCCTTTTTTTTGAAGAAAAAAAAAAGATTTTATTTATTTGACAGAGACACAGCGAGAGAGGGAACACAAGCAGAGGGAGTGCGAGAGGGAGAAGCAGGCTTCCCACTGAGCAGGGAGCCGATGCGGGGCTCGATCCCAGATCCTGGGATCATGACCTGTGCCGAAGGCAGATGCTTAACGATTGAGCCATCCAGGCACCCCCAACTTCTTTCCTAACACCTAAAAGCAGAACCTTCTATTGGTTTCCCACAGATGACCTGTTATTTTGCGCACTCTACAGCAGCTTTTTAAGTTGCTTTTCTTATCTGAATCTTTACTTTGCCCCAGGCCAGAAAACCTCCACATTGTTGCCGGTTCCTTTTTTTTTTTTTTTAATCTGATCATGGTTCTTCCCTGCTTAAGAACCTTGTGACAAAAGTTCTCAAATTGCTATGTGCACTGCCTAGGAGCTTTTTTTTTAAGATTTTATTTGTTTATTTGTAGAGAAAGAGCAGGAGAGAGGGGCAGAGGGAGACAGAGAGAGAATCTTAAGCAGACTCGTGCTAAGTGCAGAGCCCTGCATGGGGCTCCATCTCATGACGCTAAGATCATGACCTGAGCCAAAATCAAGAGTTGGATGCCTAACAGACTGAGCCACCCAGGTGCCCCTGCCTAGGAGCTTATTTTTAAAATGCAGCTTCTTGGGCCTGACTCCCTTCTCCCCACTGCACACTTGCATGCACACACATGCAATTTTAATTCTGTAGAGTTAGGATAGGGTTAAGGAATAAGCACTGTAACAAGCTCCCCAAGTAATCCTGATGCAAACTCTGGATAAACCAATGCTCATAAATCCATGCAGGTTGTATCCCAGGAACCATTTGCATTGTTCATTGGGGCCTTCAGGAGACACCATTAAATTCTTGGGACTTTCAAGCTTTGTGGAGGATGCATAGGGGAGATTCAGGAAATCCCACACACTTGGAAATTCCTGAGCAGGATAGCAGTGTGATAAAAACACTGAAAGTGATTATTTGAAAAACTAACATGTAAGCACAACCAGTGACCAGATGGGATTAGAGACTCAGAAGAACTAAGCAGAAGGTGAGGAGCTACAGAGATAAAAATCAATGGGTCTCCTAATAGAGTACCTTAGTTTCAGTCTTCTCTTTTTTCTTTTTTGTTTTGTTTTGTTTGTTGCTTTCAAGAACTCTAATCAGAGTGAAATCCTGAAAAATATGGCTGGAAAGAAATAACCAAAAGCCTTTCTCAGAAAAGGAATGGCCATATCTCAGGGATCGGTGGTTTTGTGAGAATCCAGGCCCAATGTGTGCAGCCATGCTCCATTCTCGGACACTGTTAAGTCAGAGGGGAAAAGGTTTAGAAAAAGAAAAGTAAAAAGAAAGAACAAGCAAGGAGCAAAGCAGAAAATACATGCAGTGCCTCGGGGATTGACAGGGGGGCTGGCGGGGAGTAACAGATGAGGATTTAGACCAGGGTATTTTTTTTTAATTGAGTAAGGAACTAATTCCACAGCATTAAGTGCCACATCACACCAGAGACTGAGCAGAGCAGCCCGGCCCAATAATGCATGCCATATGGTGAGTTAGAAGCCAAGTGTGCCTGGTGCCCCCAACTCAGAGAAAAGGCTACCTTTCAGAAGCTGATAATTTTGCAGACCACCTGGGGTTCTTTCACTGCAGCATCCCCTGGGACCTGAGACTGCATTGTTTCCCCCAGCAAGGGCTGGTGGCTGTATCTAGCATAGCTAGATTTTGCAAACTACATGTTTCAGTGCAGCCAACAATGAGGCAGTCAGTGTGCTTAAAGGGAAGAGTGCACTGCTTACAATCTTTGAGGCAGTAAATCCACTTTATCAGAAATCTCCATTAATAAAACCTAATTTCAAGGATATTCATAATGCCCCTACTAATGTCCCTCCCTGCAACCGTCTTGGATTTTCTAGTACTACACTTCAATCAATAAGGAGTAGAACACTGCTGTGAACTTATCCTTCTATTCACACTTTCTCTCTCTCACACACACACACACCACACTCAGACCTCATTCTAAAACCCCTCTGTCCTGTGTGCCATTAAATCAGGCACAGAGGTGAGTGATTGCTAATCTGATAACTGAGTCCAGCCTAATATATTAGTGGGCACTAATGGCTGAATGACCACACATATGTATGTCAGATTAGTAGTATAGTGGTTAGAAGTCAAACAGAGATGGGTTTTGATGCCAGTTCTATCCCCTATTAGCTAACTGACCTTGAGTAAGTCATTCAGTCACTATGTACCTCTATTTTCTCATCTGCAAACCAGGGAGATAATAGTATAGATCTCAGAGGTTTTGCCAGTATTAAATGGGATGATGTATAATATATAGCATTTAGCACAGAACCCATATATAGCAAATGTCCAATAATTTTTAGCCATTTTGATGTTACTACTGATAAAACTCCTCTCTAGGACTGTTGGAGTTTCAGCAGGGAAGTTGTGGAGATACATTAGCAATGGGAATTCTGGGTATTAGGGAGAGGTGGTTAAGGAGAGATGAACTTGGGACCTTGTTTATTCCAGCACACCCAGAAAAGAACTCATCAGACATCCTGGATGTAGCTTGGATACCTATTAGTGTTTCCATCTCCTGGCCACATACTGGGATTATACTGGGGCCAAATGGTCTCCTTCATATGAAAGGAAAGAAAGGGGGCCTAAAGAAAACACAAGGTAGGACCACTCTGGTCCTTTGTATTGCTTATTGTGCTATGTTTGGATTTCTGTCCTCACAGTATGTCTCTGTTTTTCACTACTTGCCAGAACCAATTCCAATTAGGGGTTCATCAACAGTAGGAGTTCTGCTGCAGAGAATAAAATAATTGTGACATGTTTGTTTAAAAGCTGATTTTTACTAAACCATCTGTTGGGGATAAACTTGTGCCATACAAAAAATTCTTCTATAGATCAATCAGAAAGTTTAAAGGTCCAAAGCAATATCTATGTTTAGACAACCCTTATAATAATGGTAGAGTATACATTTTTAACATGTCAGACTACAAGCACAGCAGCTGATTAGGTATCTAATTAAACTTTCACTCTGGGCAGTCAAGAAACGCCCTAACCTTGGCTATCAAAGTGATTAGCTATGGAAGACTAGTACAGTATAAGATATCTGCATGGGCAACATGAATAAACAAGCAAACTATAAACATACAGGGATCCAAATTAAAGAGGGAATCAGAAGGGATCTATCTTCTAGAGAGAAGACATTGCACCCCGTAGGTGAAGTGATCAATAGACCCTTTAGACAAAACCAGCATGTCACAAGGTCAGGCACAGAGGCCTAAGCAATGTACTAATAATTCTTCAGGGGCATTTATCCCACCAACTCCATTCTAATCTTGGGTTAGGTTTATTATAATTAAATTAATTACCATAATTAATTTAATCTGGACAATTAAATAATACTAATGAGAGAGGAGGCAATGATCCAGATTTATTTAGTTTGACCATAACCAGGAGCCATTGCCCCTATAGCCATGGCATCTAGGATCCTGGGGTAAGAAATGCAAATGAAATCAGAGAACAGAAACTGACCTAGAAGAACCTATGACAATATTATCAACACAATGCAAACCCCACATCATAAATGTTTAACATTTACACTTCAAGCATATTTCAAGGAGGCTTTCACAAAGATTTTATAAGCCCCACTTCCCCAGTCCCCTTCCACTAAATATGTCTCCCTCCCAGATACAACAGACATATGACCAAGGGGTGGTGGTGGAGGAAAGATCACAGGAGATAGTATAAATTAGCTGGTGTTGCAACTTTCAATTTTTTCCCTTGGTTGTCTCTGATAGCATCTTTTCCCTTGTCTTTTTCTCATCCATTGATTTTCAAACTAGGCCATGACAGGACTCCTCTTTGTTACCCATGCCAAACTTCAAAAATCCTAAATTCTTGATGTTTATGTATCATATAGAAGAAACAAATTCTTCTCCTATCCCACCTTTACCCTCATTTACAGAGAAGATATAACTGGGTCCAAGCCATGGGTGTGTGACCCAGGTATTTCCAATTAGAAGGGAAAGAAAGGGATGCCATAGATAGAGGGCCATTCAAAGCCTTTCTGACTTCCTGATAATCAGGATCCTGGCAGAGAATGGGAGTGTAAACAAAATTTAAAAGTTTTCTGCACCCCTACCCTAGTTCAGTGTTATCCTAATATTAGGCTTTTCTGTGAATATTATTGTGATTCATAACAATAGCATTATTAATATTATTATGATGATTATGTAGTGGTGGACTTTGGAGAGATTACACCTAGACTTTTACTTTCTAACTTATCTGTAAAGGAATGGTGGATATTCTAGGGAAAGAATGAAAGGGCACTGGTACAGGCTTTCTATTATCTATCAAACAGAACCCAGTGTGGTACCTGACCAAAAATAAAATGTGGTGCCCTGAATTCCATGCATCTCATCAGGCATCTTGTACTTCAAAAGCAAATGCCAACTGAAGATCTGTGCCAGCATTTACATTGTCCATTTCAAGAGCACGTGATGTCTGCAGCTAGGTCCAACTTGTACCTCTCACTGCCTCTACACTTCAGACACTCATTAAAATATCCATAAATGTCATGTATGTTCATACCTAAGCCACCATGTTGTGAGACGACTGAGGGTTGCTTTGTTAGCTGTGATTCTCCCAATATGGCTTTCCTTCCTGGGCTTTTAGCACATAGACAAATAAAAGTAAGACCCAACTGCAGCTGTACCACCACTTGTCCCCCAACACTGGAAACAAATGCACAGTTGACTGAGGCTTTGGTAAACCTCTGTGTACCCCCAACTACCATAATCCCCAGTTACTCACGGGCTCAGCTACCCAGGAAAGGGAAACACACTAAGGAAGCTCCTCTTGGAGGCTTTCCCTGTGTTGTGATCTCTCTGAGCCCATGATCACAGATGAATGCAGGAATTGTTTTGTTGTTTGTTTTTTCCCAAGGCCCAGAGAGAGACAGTTGTATCCATCAGGAACCTAGCAGCTATTAATCTCAGGACTTTCCTTTCATCCTAAAGAATGCCCCTTCACTGGTTCCTATTATTAATGTATAGAGCTGATTCAAAGCACACTGCTTCCATGCCAAGATTTCACTTTCAGATTTCTTTATCTTTTCCAGCCTGCTCTGTGCCTCACATCAGATGGTCTGGTATGGAGGGAGGCAAAAGTAGGAAATCAAGGAGTCAGAAAGAGGGAAGGACGAGTGAAAAAAGGAGAATCAATGTTGTTTTTGTAGCTAGAGCCTACCTTATGACACATAAGGAGCTCCTTTTAGCCAACACCAAGATCTGAAGTTTCAAACAGCATTCATCCTTTTGACTTCATTTTAATTCTACAAAGATGTATGGGGCCTCTACTTTAAGTGAGGTACTGTTCTGGGGCGCCTGGGTGGCTCAGTCAGTTAAGGGTCTGACTCTTGATTTCAGCTCAGGTCATAATCTAGGGTCATGATAATGAGCCCTGCAACAGGCTCTGCACTCAGCAGGGAGTCTGCTGGAGATTCTCTCTCTCCCTCTGCCTCTGCCCCTCCCCCTGCTTAGGCTTGCTCTCTCTCTCGTTCTCGCTCTCTCTCTCTCTCAAATAAATAAATAAATCTTTAAAAAAAATAATAAAGTGAGGTACTGTTCTAAACTATATGGGATGTGGTTCCCAGGCTTTAAGAAGATTATGGTACAGGGGAGAAATGAGAAATAGACTAAATAGAAAATACAAGAGAATGGAATGCCTGCTCTAGTAGAAACACAAAGATACAAAAGATATGGGAGCATAGACATATCATGAAAGAGCACAGGGAGTCTCCCCTAAGATTTTAGAGCATTGCTAATTGGCAGAGTACCAACAAGCATGAGAAGAAGCACCAATACAGTACTTCTATACCACTTTTTGAACTCCTCCCCCAAACTGTAAGGCTTTTAAACATGTGAAATGTGGTTTCTAGCCTAGCTTTTACATATGAGCAGAGTAGGCACTCATGTCTATCATATGAATTGAGGAACAAAGAACACCTCCTTGCCTCGAAATCCATCCCTGCTGGGAAACTAAGATGAAGTAGCCCACCTGGAGATTTATCTCCCTGATGCCTTTTTCTAGCTCCCATATTCCTCCAGAAGAAGTGAAATAGATTTTAAAAAATCACTTCCCACAATGCCAGGAGGGTCCTGGTGAAACCTGACAGCGCCAGGCACCTGGAGTGGAACTGAGAAGGAGGTGTGGGGGAAATGAACAGGTTAGTCAGTATCACTCAGGACAGACTCTGCCAATTCACCTCTGTAGCGAGCTGGTTAAGAGGCAGCCTTAGTTGTGACTCCTGACTCTGTCACTTAATCTTAGACAAGTTATTTAACCTTTCTGGATATCAATTTCCTCACCTATGCAACAGGAATAATGATGCCTACTTCATAAGGTCATTTCAGGGCTTAAATGAGATAACACTTGTATAATGCTGGAAGATAGTGTGTGCTCAATAAATACTCCACAGTTCTATTTACAGCTGGCCCTGAATGTCAAGAGATATGTTAATGAGGAAAAATATTAATTGCTGTGCACCTTGTTGGGACTCCACGATAAAGAAAAGGGCTGTAAAGGAGAGATATACAAGATTGTCTATCAGAGCAAAAAGGTTGCTTTTAAAAACTAACAAAGGAGAATTCTAGTAGAAGGCTGGGCCAGTGGGGCACAGAGAAACCTGAATGGGAATAGTTGGAGTGTATCTTACAAGAAGAGGCCACAGGGGAGTAGTCAGAGCTGACTCGAGGACCAGTGAGATATACTCCCTTCCCCTGGGTGTTTGTCAGAGAGACTGATGATGGAATTTTCAGGAATGGGGTAATACAATGAACAGGAATCAAAGGGAGGTTGTTGTATGTATATATATTGGGAGGAGAGGGGAGCAGAGGTTGCAGAAATGGAGGCTGTGGTTACAGACTCTAGTGATCATTTCAAGACTTGCAGCCAAATAGAAAAAAAATGGAAAGGCTGGGGAGAGTGAAAGGGGATGGAATGCTATATTTGTCCATACATCTGTCTTCCCTACTGTCTCCTTTAACTGCCCCTTCAATTTTTTTTTCTTTTTTATAATGCTTCAGTTAGTGGGGACGGTGGTATTAATGTCTTTATATAGAGGTTTCATGCAACCTCATAGCTTTGAATTCCCAAATGAGAGGACTTGAGATGGCAGAATCTGTGTGATGGTCACCATTAAAATTCAAACTAAAAAGTTGCAGCTAGAAGCTTCAGGCAAGAGAAAGTCTTTTGAAGCAAACAAAATTCCACAGGGGTGAATACAGAAAGTGAGCTGATCTGGAACAGTTAAGAAAAATAGAACAGTTCCTCTGGGGCAGAGCCTCAGTGTGCAGGCTCTGGGGTTGCTTCCAAGGTTGATGGACTGCAGCTTCTTTTCTACAAAGTCCCTTACTCCTCTATCAACTTCCTTTCTCTTTCCTCATTGGAGTTGTGTGTCTTGGTTAGTCAGTGTTGCTGTGTTAGATCATGAAGCTTCATGCCCCAAACCTCTCCACCAGATGAGCTTTAGTGATGGACACCAACAGGAAAGCCTAAGCCAAAAGTGTGCATAGGGTAACTCCTAGCATCTAACCAAGAATGGTATAGAAGGGCCACACTGGGCCAGGTTCTCTGGAGAAAAGGGATTCTAATCTAAGGGAAGAAGGCAAGACTAGAATTTTTGGCAACAAAGTATAATAATGCCTCTGGATAAAACATGAATTTGCTGGCTCTGGAGAGGATCTTTTGTTCTCGGGAGAGAATCTAAGGAATACAAACCTTACATGAATTAAAAAAAATCTCTCCTATTTTCCAAGGCAACAGAATATAAAACATTTGCTCTGCTACCTGGCTTCTCTCTCTCTTCTGTACCTATCACTTTATGTTCGTAGTCTCTCTCATAGTTGAAGGTTACACTTTTACAATACATAGGGAATACAAGCCTTCAGCTATTCAATTTCTAGAATATTCTCTGGCCATGCATGTTACAAAGATCTCATGTCTTTTCCTAAACTATTTTGAGACATTATTTCATCAGGATAAAATGCTAATCATTTAGTGGTACTGTAGCCTAATTTTTACTTGTTTTTGTGGCTCTTGCAAGATATTCAAATGATCACATGTTGAGATGTGGCAAGGAAAGCGTCACAGTCCAATCACCTGGAAAGAAGCTGGGA
Organism: Neomonachus schauinslandi; assembly: GCF_002201575.2. Classification (NCBI taxonomy): domain Eukaryota; kingdom Metazoa; phylum Chordata; class Mammalia; order Carnivora; family Phocidae; genus Neomonachus; species Neomonachus schauinslandi. The sequence goes on along the minus strand of NC_058419.1, from coordinate 21,472,838 downwards.
GGAGACGGGCAACGAGACAGAAAAAAGCAGAAAGAGTAGGGACAGATTGTGGTGAGAAGGATGAAATAGGGAAAAAAGAGATTTACTCAGGAGATAAGCTTTAGCAGATCCACATACTGAGTTCCCTAAGCCAGCAGGGTCAATTTAGAATTGATCTGGGAGACAGAAAGTTTGAATGCATTCTATACTTGTTTCTGCTCCCCACCAGCACATTATATTTTGATGATTGGTCTTTTGGCACAAGACTAGAAAATGCATAACTGTGAAGGCAGAAAGCATTGCACATATTAAACAGTGGTTGGTGTAACACACATTTAGTGTAGCTCACAGTGATCTGCATTTGCTCCATTTCAACCCACTGGACTGCTAGCTAATGGGAATTGGAGCCTGAATGTCTAGTCTGGGGCAGAATACACCCCCTGGAATTTTTTTTTCTGAATCTCTATTTATCAAGCTCCCTGACTGATGTAAAAATCCATACAGCAGAGACGGCATCAACATTTTTTTTCTTCCAAAGAAAAATACTCTTTTTCAGGTGGTTCATCCTCTAGGCTGCAGACTAAACACAATTTTTAAGTCTAAGCATTAATTAGAAAGATAAAGAAATGTATCTCCCTTTGTTCAGAAGGAGAATTCTATTGAGCCTTTGACAATGAAGCAGCTTAAGGGACAGACTGAGATGCTGTTTCTGCACAGAGCTTCTGTAGAAGGAAGATAAAGAGCTCACTCGTGGAGGACTCTGGCTTTCTGCCATACTCTTGCTGCTTCCTCTGGACTCCAGTAGGAAGTAGAGTCCTAAAAGTAAATAAAAGGTCCACGAAAGCCAAGAAGAAGCCTGTGACATGAAGCCACAAACCAGAATACTCCTTTGGGGCACCTTATTGCCTCAGAAAGTCTTTGTGAGTTTTTGTTCCCATTTTAGGCCCTGCTGCTTTCCCCTAGCGTCAGCTGACAGATTACAGTGAGCTCACAAAAAGACAGGCCACTCAAGAACCCAGCCAAGATAGGTTTCTCATAGGCACAGAAGGCTCCTTGAAGTCACACTACTAGTTTATCAGGGGCCTCAGGGGGGGGCGGGGGGGGGGGAAGGGGTGTTCCATTTTGCCCATCCATAGACAATTTGCTTTAAAAAGTATCCTTGGGGTGCCTAGGTGGCTCAGTCAGTTAAGCATCTGACTCTTGATCTCAGCTCAGGTCTTGATCTCAGGGTCATGAGTTCAAGGCATTCAGGCCCAGCATGAAGCCTACTTTAAAAAATAAAGAAAAATTAAATTAAAAATAAAAAGTATCCTTGGTAACAGGGGAGAAGCTGTAAACAGCAGCACCCTCAAGGCCATCTCCACTGGCGATTGAATGCAGGGCTTGACGAACACTATATACCTCCTGACAGTGTGCCCAGGGCCTACTCCATGCAGCCCCCTGACTGTAATCCCATGCCCTTTTCCTGAAAGGATTGGCCAGTCCACTCTACTATAGTTCCTGCTGCCTTTAGGCCATTCTCACATCTCTCACTTGATCCCACCAGTCAAAACCTTGGCTTTTTTTCTTTTCTGTTTGGATTTAAGAAAAGCTTTTGATTGAGGCATAATATATATACAAGATAATACACAAATCCTAAGTGTCCAGCAGAGTGAATTTTCACAAACTAAACACATCCATGTAACTGATACTCTGACTAAAAATTAAAACACTGCTAGCATCCCAAAAGCTCCAGTTCCCTTCTAATCACTATCATCCAAGGATAACAACTATGCTGACTTCTACCAGCATAGATGAATTTCTTGTGTTTTTGTGTTTTATATAAATTGAATCCTAGAGTATGTACTTGTGTCTAGTTTCTTTGCTCACTATTGTGTTTTAGAGGTTCATTCAGATGGGTCAGATATAGTTTTAGAATGTTCATTCCCATTTCTGTTAATTATATATTCACCCAAAGTAATACTAATTTATTTATCCATTCCACCACTAAGGGGAATTGGGTAGTTTCCCTATTTTTAGCTGTCACAAATAAGGTTGCTTTGAACATTCTAGCACAAGTATTTTGAGGAACATATATATGTTCTCATGTACTTTAGCTTTCCCATCTCTGCCAAGCTCAAAGCTCTCTGCCTAATTCCAGATCTCACTAGATAGCAGCCAATAGGACTGATTAATTATTGTGATTTTTAATGCCAAGGATAGTAAATAGAGCTTAGAGTGGCCCCCATGTTAACACCCTGCATAATCCTCTCCCATTGAGTGTAAGTGAGACTCATGATTTGCTTCTCAGTAAGAGAAAATGGCAAAGGTGATGGGCTATCACTTCTATGATTAGGCTACATTGTATTTATACACACACATGTATTTTATGTATATATATATATAGTTACAGCTATAGTTATATAGTTATAGGTATAGTTATATAGCAATAGGGATGTGATGTCACTCTGTGATCACACACACACGTGTGCACACACACACGTGCACATGTGCACACACACACACGTTGCAAAGAAGCCTATAGAAAAGGCCACCTAAAAAGGAACTTCAGATAGCCTCTAGCTGCTAAAAGTGGCCTCTGGTTCACAGCCAGTAAGAAAACAAAAATTTGAGTTAAATAGCTGCAAGATTATGTCTACCAACAAACTGAATGATCTTGGAAATGTATTTTTCCCAGTCAGGATTTCAGATGAGAATACAGTTGGCCAACACCTTGATTGCAGCTTTGTGAGAAACTGTACAGAAGACCTACCTAAGCCATGCCCAAACTTCTGACCTACAGAAACTGAGATAATAAATGTGTGCTGTTTTAACTCACTAACTCTGTGGTAATTTGTGACATGGTGTTATTAATTTTCTATTGCTGCTACAGAACCTCACCACAAACTTAGTACCTTCAAACAACACATGTTTATTAGCTTACAATTCTGAAGGTCAAAAGTCCTAGAATCAAGGTGTTGGCAGGGCTGTGTTCCTTCTGGAGGCTTTAGGGGAGAATCCATTTCCTTGCCTTTTCCAGCTTCTAGAGGCCACTTGGATTCCTTGGCTCATGACCCCTTCTTCTGTCTTCAACACTTTGTCTGTCTCTCTGACCTCTTTTTTTTTTTTTCATCATAATTCCTTCTCCGACTCTGACCTTCCCACCTTCCTCTTATCAGGAACCTATAATTTCACTGGGCATACCCAGATAACCCAGAATTATCTCCTTATCTAGAGATCCTTAATTTAATCACATCTGCAGTCCCTTTGCCATGTAAGGTAACATATTCTCAGGTTCTGAAGATTAGGATGTGGACATCTTTGGGAGGCCATTATTCTGCCAACCACTTGCTGTAGTAGAAAACTAATACACCAAGTATCATGGGAATTGCTCTGTTCCGAAATGCTGTTCATCCCATTACATCAAATAATATGATTATAGGGATTGTCCAAGCAGCAACAAGTCCTCCTCCAAAGCCTGTTATCTCTGAAAGTTCATGTATTATTTCAATAAATCATTTAACACTTTCTGTGAATTCATTCTGGAGAATCACTGACAGAAGAGAAATACATACTCTACTGGGAAAAAAAAGTGTCTCCCTTTTCCCCCATCTTCATGAGGTGAGGATGAGTATTTACATGGGAACACTTAAGAAAGCTTCTTTCTTTTTATAAGCCAATGCTTTTTGAGCTAGACTAGATAGAGGGGTGTGTGGACTGTTCTTAATTTAACATACAGCAACCTAGATGTATCAATTAAAACTATGTTTGGCTATAAGATAGACCCCAAATAACCGAAGTTCATTTCTCTATTACATGAAAGTCTGGAGGTAGGCAATCTAAAACTTGCAATTGCAGCTGTGGTCCACTAAGTCCTCAGGGACTTCATATTCATCCAGAAACTGAATGAGGAGGAAAAGAAGAAAAAAGAATGTGCCAATTTTAATAAAAGTTTCCCAAAACTGCATCAAAGTTCTACTGTCATCCCATTGGCATAAAATGGCTACATCTGACAGCAATAAAGAAGTTCTTTTTGTGGACATCCATAAGCCCAACAAGAAATTGATAACTGTATTACTGTCAAAGAAGGGTAGAATGGAAACTGGGGATAACTCTGTCTGTAAGGAAAAGCCAAGGATATGGTTTGAATCTGATGACCTTAAGTAACCATATTGGAAGCCTATGGTTTTCTGGAGACCATTATTGTTTAAAAAAAAAAAAAAAGTCTTACTGGGCGCCTGGATGGCTCAGTCAGTTAAGCATCTGCCTTCAGCTCAAGTCATGATCCTGGAGTCCCAGGACTGAATCCCTCATCCAGCTCCTTGCTCAGTGGGGAGTCTGCTTCTCCTTCTGCCCTTCACCCTGCTCATGCTCTCTCTCACTTTCTCTCTCTCTTAAATAAATAAAATCTTTAAAAAAAGTCTTACTAAATTCAAATGGCATCCTGGAAATTACCACATACACATACACTTGAATGTTTGAGAACCACCCTCAAATATTCTGTTCCCTCCCTTCACATCACATTAGTGTCTAAGGATTTTTTTTATTATTTTATCTTCTGTATACGAACTTCCTTGTTCTCCATTGCCAGTGCCATAACAAACCTCATCATATTCAATCTGGATTAGTGCAACAACCTGTAGGAGGTTAGCAGAGATCTTGCTTCCTATTTCTTCTGTCCTATTCCACACCATACCATACACCCAAAATATTATCCATATCAGTCACCCGGTTGAACTTTACAAACTCATCCATTACACTGCTCATAAATATCTTGCCATGTTTGAATCTGATGAAGCGTTCCCTAATGGGCCACGTCAGAAAGAACCATTATAGGCCAAGTCTTCTGGCAGGAGGCAAAGTTCCAAGGTGCCACTGTATACCCACTTCTTATTTCTTCTCTCATAACCATCCAGGGCTCTTTGCTTTGTTCCATTAAGGTAATCATATCTTGACCCCTCTGAACAGAGTTCAGACTTTCCCCACTCTTCCAAAGCAAAGTCTATGACCACATACGTGAAGGGCATTATCCCTGAAACCAAACCTTGATTTTTATATATGCAACAAGAATTATTTACTCCTCCTCCTCAGGAGCCTGATTCTGAGACTGGCAGGTCCTCCTTACCACTGGTAAGGGTCAGGAAAATAAAAAATGATGCAAGATGGAAATCTGGATCTAAACAAAGGAATAAAGAATACTGGGAATGGTATTTATAGTAAATATATGGGTTTTTCTTATTTTTAAAATCTCTTCAAAAGCTAATGGACTATTTAAACAAAAATAACAAGGTAGTGTGTGGTTTATAACATATACAAAAGTAAAATGTATGACAATAAAAGCACAAAGGTAAGAATGGGAGAAATAGAAATAAAATATTATAAAGTTCTCATATCATATATGAAGTAGTATAATGTAACTTGAAGGTACACTGTGATTAAAGATATTTGCTATGAACTCAAAAGTAACCAGCAAGATAAAACAAAGAGTTATAGCTAATAAGCTAACAAAGGAAATAAAGACAGAATTATAAAAATATTCAATTTATCCAAAATAAGGCAGAAAAAGAGGAAAGGGGAACAGAGAACAGATGGGACAAATAGAAAAACAAATAACAAGATGATAGATTTAAACCTAATTATATCAATCGTCACATTATATGTAAATGGTCTAAATACCTGAATTTAAAGGCCAAGATCATCAGATAGAATAGAAAAACAAGACCCAACTACATGCTGCCTATGAGAAACACATTTCATATCTAAATATATAGGCATAAATTTAGGTAAATATAGGCAGGTTAAAAGTAAAAGGATAGAAAGTAGGTATCATGTTAAAATTAATCAAAAGAAAGCTGAGTATCAATATTACTATCAGGAAAATTAGATTTCAGAATATTACCAAGAATAAAGAAAGCTATTTCATAATGATAAAAGGGTCAATTCATCAAGATGACATAACAAGCCTAAATATTTATGTCCCTAATAACAGAACTTCAATACACATGAAACAAAAACTGAAAAAACTGCAAGGAAAAATAGATAAATTCACAATTATAGTTAGAGATTTCAACATCTTTTCTCTCAACAATTGATAAAACGAATTAATTAAGCAGAAAATCATGATATAAAATATTTTAAGAACGCTGCCAAGCAACTTTACCTAATTGATACTTATAGAGCACTCCACTCAATAGCAGAATACAAACTATTTTCAGGTACACATAGAACATTACCAAGATAACCATATTATGGACCATAAAACAAGTCTTGATAAATTTCAAAAGATTCAAGTCATAAAAATTATATTCTCTGTTCACAATGGAATTAAATTATAAATAAGTAACAGAAAGTATCTGGAAAATTCCCTAATATCTAGAAAGTAAATACTATACTCCTATATAACCCATGGGTCAAAGAAGAATTCAAAGGGGAAATAAAGTATTTTGAACCAAATGAAAACACAACCTAACCATGGTTGGGGTTACCACCAAAGCAGTACTTAAAGGGAAATGTATAGCACTAAATGCTTATTTTAGAGGAAAGATCTCAAATCAATGACCGGAGCTTCTACCTTAAGAAACCAGAAGAGGAGCACATAAAACCCAAAACAAGTAGAAGAAAGAAAAAACAATCAGAGCAGGGAGGACAGGGCAGGAGGAATTACAAAGGGGCATGAGGAAACTTTTAGATGTATTGAATATGCTCATCATCTTGATTGTGGTAATGGTTTCACAGATATATACATACCACCACTTATCAAATAGTACACTTTAAATTGTACAGTCTTATTATGTATGTCAAGTATACCTCAATAAAGCAGGTTTTTTAATGTAATCCAGATAGTATAGTAAATGTTCTCTTTGTTTCCAGTTGGCAGTTTAAGTACCTAACCAGTTCCTTGAGCCTCTTCCTTGCTGAAGAATGAGCCACCACAAAAGAGAAGATGAAAATGCAGGTGGCTATTTGCCAAATGGTTATAATAAAACCTGACCCTGATAACTTCACAGGGTTCTGTGAAGATCAACGTGATAACAAACAGAGCTCATTACAAACTTAGAAAGTGTTATAAAAATGTAAAGGGATTATCTCTCTAGCTTCAGGTTTCCTGGTGAAGTGAGTAATAGGACTAACCACAGTCAAATTGGGAAGTGGATAAAGTTTATCTTTGTTTCCATTTCCTGGCCCCGATGCCATCATGCTTTGTGACACCCAAAGCCAGGGAAGGCTTAAACAGGACCTCATTCTGCAACTCTTTCTCCTTTTCTCTCTGCTAAACCTCTGTCATGCTTTCTGTCTCCCCTGGAGATTGTGCTCTCAACTAAATGACAGTAAAAGCTAAATAAGCGATTCAGATAAATGACTTTCTTAAAAGCTATTTACTAATACATTGTCTTTGACTCTTAGTGGTTTACTATGCCTTAACACTGGTTAAATACTAATTTCAACAAAATCCTTCACTGACTGGCTTTTACTAAGGGGTGGCATTTGGAGGTAGATGACCCCTTACTCAGTTTATCCTTTCAGAAACTAAACACTTCTTAGAAATCCCTTCTGTTGAGTTTAGAGTTCTGCAGTTTTTCTGCTCTAGTTATTTTATTATAAGCCAGGGATCTATTACATGAGCATTCCTAGAACTCTTATAAATTTCTTCCCTCTCCCCCTACATATGTGTGCACACCTTTAAAAATAATAACAAAGCAGCTCCAATCAGTAACAGCACTGCAATGTACAATTTCATCCCTTGTATATCACTTCAGGATTATAATTAAATCATTAAAATGCATTGCTAATCTGTAAATCTGGTCTCATTAGCATAAGCATGCTCCATAATTACTAAACACACAGTGAATGCTTGTGATTTTAATAGGCTTTTGGACTAGTAAGCCTGTGTGAATGCCACTCCACACATGGTAGCCTAAGAGCTTCTGGAAGAGCTTTCTCCAATTTTGTTCTGTTTGTCAGGCCAGTGGCATTGGTTTTACTTTTTTTGGAATAGGTAATAGGTTCATAGAGGTCACTATCAGACCTCTAGCAAGCTCTCTTAACCAGTTTTGTTTTTGTTTTTGTTTTATGTAGGTAGTCTGAGACGGTCTAGCTCCATCTTTTGAAATAAAGTAGAAAATAAAGAGTTATTTATAGGATCAGTCTGCTGGAGTCTGAGAAAATTATGAGAAGAGAATCTAGTCAGTTGGCAACTCTACTTGCCTAAATGTCCTTGAATCATTTTCTTACCCAAATATTTTTGAGATGCTATAGTTACTACCTCACTGCATTGAGGGTGGATTTTTTCTTGTTTTAATTCATTAACTTCCAGCTTATCATTGTTGTTCTAGGATGTGGCTATAATTGAGCATCAAGCTTGTTTTTTGTTTTGGGGGGTTTTTTTTTTGAGAGACATGCAATGTACCATGCACTGATCAGTTCCACTGCCAAGTAAATGACCACATTCTCACCAAGCTAGCCATGGCTCATTCCTCCCCTGTGTTACTATGCACTGCACATTCTTTTCTGGGGCCATCATACCTCTTCCCCTACCACAGGAGTTGATTACAGATGCCTACTTCCCTCTACCATGGAGCCACAGTCTGCCAGCCTCCCCAGCCCTGATCACAAAGCTGAAAGAAAAGGTCTGTGGTGGAAATAAAACTTTCTCCCTGTCTACATCGTCATCTTTTCTGTCTTCTCTCTAGGCACATGATCTGACAGTGGACATTGGGAGAGTTTGGGGGGGAGGTCCCCACTAGTTGAAAATAACTCACCCACCTTCTCTCCCAAGGTTACTAGATGAATGGGATGAGATTTGAAAACTTGTTTATTTTCTTTCAAAAATTCTCCAATAGCTGGGGAATGCTCTTTCTCTTTTTCCACCAATATTTTCAAAGAGAAAAAAAATACAACAGAGGAGATAAATGGTATTTTAGAGTATTGAAATACTAAATACAACTTCTAAATTTAGAAGCAAGGAGTCTTCCTGAATTCTCCCTAAAATGGCCCCCTGATGTGCTTCCTCCTTTTTTGTATCTAATGAACTCCCTCTAACACTGTTCTTACAGGATCTCTGGGGCCCATATACAACTTAGATTTGCACTGTCCTCCAAAGATGTGATCCTTTCCTACAACCTTCATTTCTGAAGGGCCTGTGCCTGGATGTGTGACTATGATAGTATTTTTTTAATTATTAATTTAGAAGGTGGGGGTGGATTCCCCCTGGCATTTTCCTCCTTCCCTTCCCTTCATTCAGAATGCAAGTAGTTGCTCTGTGCTTATTGTCTCAGAAGAGGCATGTGGCAGAGTAGAAAACAACTAGCTGGCCAATCATTCTGGCTTTTAAGTTCCAAACCTGAAGCCCTTAGGAGAAAAGGATTCTCTGGTAAAGACAAAATGTCTAAGCCCCACCTATGAAGGAAGATGTTATCCCACAGCTGGGGGAACTAAGAATCTGAGAGAGGGGAGCTCTCTACCCCACTTTCTGACCTTGCCTGCAGGGCAACAGCAAGATGACAGAGAATGAGATCTGTTGGTCTTCAAGGTAGAAGAGTCCAGAGCCCCTAACTTTCAGATTTTATCCCAAGAAGATAGCAAGACCCCAAAGAAGAAAAGGCAATACAGACCCCCAGTGAAAGGCGGAGATGGATAAGAGGATGCAGGGTGAGTGCATTCCTAGGAAAACCTTATCTTTTCTACTCATCTTCCCTCTGCTGCCTGAGAATCTTCTATATCTGAGTCCTTTTCAGCTCAGAAAGGCTTTACCATTTTCAGGTAGGAATCTAGCCTGTCAGTGTACTTTTGTTGTGAATATTCCCCATTAGAACCTCAAAAAATTGGGGCATACTCATCTCTAGACTACATGGACTTCCTATTGGCATTCCTCAGTCCAAGGGACAAGAAGAAATAAGTACCCCAATTTCCTGACTGGAAGTGCTGGAAAGGGCTACAGAACATGGACAAAATCTCATCTTAATGAGTCAGTTCATCTTAAATCCCTTTTTTGATATAAAATATTCATTTTTGAATCTTGTTTTTATAAACATGTATAATGTATGTAGGAATTTAGTATCAAATACCTTTTAAATTCCAAAAGATGATTGAAAAGCACATCATATAATGAAAATATAAAACATTTTGGGTTTGCCTTAATATTAAACAATGCAATCATATGTAGACCTACAGAATGCAAAATCAGGAATGGGAGCATGGCATATTTAATCTCATGCAAGGATTATGATTTCTGTACTGAAATGAAAATATCTAGAGCTTTATTGTAAATATATTCTAAACCTTGTGATCTCAGTGGAAATTGTTCTAATTCTAAACTTGTCTCATAAATTCTAGCAAAGACAAATAATCTGGAAATGTTTCAAATCTACAGAAAAAAATCTCCTTGAAGCTTCCAGGTAGATTTTAAAGATGTGTTTTCCACTAATTACTATATTTCATTTTTATATACTCTGGTTGTGTTTTCTAATATTTTAAATTGGCTTTTAGAAGTTTGAATTTGTATAGCATTAAGGTATTTATCCAAGAGCCTCTAAGAAACTAATATTCTTCAACACAAGTATATACAATTAAATAAGGATTTTGGTAATATATACAAAGTAAAATTTGAATTGTGAGCCATGAATCAAAAGAGGGTTTGGGGCAAAACCTTCAGAACTTTAGAGTAGTGTTTTTGTTAATCATATGGAATTCTAATATTCTAGGTATCATCTTGATCCTCAACAGAAAGTTAAAGATAATGAATGTTACTGCATTAAAATAATACTAGTTGGAAAAATAATTTTATAAACTACAAACTCTGGTTAACAATATATAGCATGATCATGTAATTATTAAAGGTATGTAGCTCAGAAAAGAGAGCAAGAAATTAAGTAGTTCTGGGCGCCTGGGTGGCTCAGTTGGTTAAGCGACTGCCTTCGGCTCAGGTCATGATCCTGGAGTCCCTGGATCGAGTCCCGCATCGGGCTCCCTGCTCGGCAGGGAGTCTGCTTCTCCCTCTGACCCTCCTCCCTCTCATGCTCTCTGTATCTCATTCTCTCTGTCTCAAATAAATAAATAAAATCTTAAAAAAAAAAAAAAAGAAATTAAGTAGTTCTAAGATAAGAACAGAATTCAGTAGAGTTAAAAAATATTTGAGGGGGGCCTGGGTGGCTCAGTCAGTTAAGCATCTGCCTTCAGCTCAGGTCATGATCCCAGGGTCCTGGGATCAAGCCCCCCATCGGGCTCCCTGCTCAGCAGGAAGCCTGCTTCTCCCTCTCCCACTCCCCCTGCTTGTGTTCCCTCTCTCGCTGTGTCTCTCTCTGTCAAATAAATAAATAAAATCTTTTTAAAAAATTTGAAAATGTGAAGTTCTAATATTACTAGAAATTATATAATAGGAGTCAGAATTGTTTCATTCATCCAGAAATCATATACATGAATCTTGTACAATTGTATATGGAACAGAACCTTGTAAACTGAGCATTTGTAATTTTCTATCATCTTTAGGTAGACAGATATATGGACCCTCCCCCCTCTCCTTTAGTTCCCATCTCCACCATGCAGAGGAGTAGTAGAGACCTTCATTTTCTAAAGCCTAAGAATTATCAACTGCTAAAAGTCAAGGCTCAGTGGGTTAAGCAACTGCCTTCGGCTCAGGTCATGATCCCGAAGTCCCAGGATCGAGTCCCACATCGGGCCCCCTGCTCAGCAGGGAGTCTGCTTCTCCCTCTGACCCTCCCCCCTCTCATGCTCTCTCTCTCTCATTCTCTCTCTCAAGTCAATAAATAAAACCTTTAAAAAAAAAAAGTCAAGGCCTTCAAATTGAAAGCAAATAATTGAATGAAACTATCAGACAAATTCTTATATAACCACACAGAATGAGGAGTTAAGAGTGATTTTAGAAGAAATATGATTGTACATTCTTAGTGGGATGCAGCTAAGATCTAAAAGAACTATACTGGGGTGCCTGGGTGGCTCAGTCATTAAGCGTCTGCCTTCGGCTCAGGTCATGATCCCAGGCTCCTGGGATCGAGCCCCGCATCGGGCTCCCTGCTCCGCGGGAAGCCTGCTTCTCCCTCTCCCACTCCCCCTGCTTGTGTACCCTCTCTCGTTGTGTCTCTCTCTGTAAAATAAATAAATAAAATCTTTAAAAAATAAATAAATAAATAAAATAAAAGAACTATACTGAAAATCTTGAACTTTATTTCATAGCTTTATTGCTTAATATGTATTGTTTTGGAACTCTTCTTGTTTTATCAGATTAAACAATTATATTTATTGTATTAGGAATCAAAAATTTAGAAAGGAATTCTTTACCTTTAGAAAAGAACTGGAAATATCAATATGAAACAAGAAAAAACACAAATATTTTCTAGCTTTGTTCATTGAAATGACCCAAGAGCAATGAAACCCCCACAGTGCCCTCTAGTGCTCAGATTCTGGTCTCTGATACTATTTTTCCACCAGGAGGAATCACAGCTCCTTGGAGAAATGAGTGATTCTATGTCTGGGGCAGAAAGGTACAAAATAAGCCTGGAAAATCTTGTGCCAGAAAGCAACAAAGCTTTTGATTATTAGTGGATAATGTGAGGAAGACATAGGAACAATTTTTTTTTAATTTGAGAGAGAGACAGAGTGTGGGCAGAGGGAGAGGGAGAGAGTCTCAAGCAGACTCCATGTTGAGCATGGAGCCTGACACGGGGCTCAATCTCATGACTCTGAGATCATGACCTAAGCTGAAACCCAGAGTTGGATGCTCAACCAACTGCACCACCCAGGCACCCCAAGGATAAAATTTAAAAGAGACTTCCCCTGGCCAAAGTTGTAACAATTTTGTATGTCAATCATACCTCAATAAAGTGATTTTCTAAAAAGAGAGAATATAATGACCATAGTTGATTAAATATATGAGAAGCCATATTCCCATAATGATACACAAAGAGAAAATATAAGAGGTGATTTTAAAATGAAGGGGGGGAATCAGAGGGGGAGATGAACCATGAGAGACTATGGACTCTGAGAAACAAACTGAGGGTTCTAGAGGGGAGGGGGTGGGGGGATGGGTTAGCCTGGTGATGGGTATTAAAGAGGGCATGTATTGAATGGAGCACTGGGTGTTATACACAAACAATGAATCATGGAACACTACATCAAAACTAATGATGTAATGTATGGTGATTAACATAATAAAATAAAAAATTTAAAAAAGGTGAATAGGATAGAATGCATTTCTATGGAGTTTTATTTCTCAGTCATGAGGCATTATTGATTAATTTATTGTATCAGTGGAGAATATAGAAATTAAAATAGTAAAAACATCATTTGGAAGGCATTTTCTGACTCCAGAGGAATATCAGAATGGCCCATAGTCTGTGGTCTCAAATCAGACAAAGCCAAGTGAAATACCTAGAACTCAACTGGGTATAAATTTAAGTACTCAAGATTTATATGGTTTTAAGAATATGAATGAATGTGAAAAGTATTAACATATCTCAGGATCCCAACAATTTCCAAGTTCTTTAGAGTGAGAAGAAATATATTAATAAAAGGTTTTATCAACTGGAATGGAAGCTATAGACCTTATGACACAATGTATAAAACTTTAATCCAGGGAAGTAGGCTAAGTAGCTGATTACTCACCTCTTAAGGTTATGGATCACTCACAGAACAATCATAAATAGGGTTCAAGATACCCTATCAGGGTCATGAATGAGAATCCAGTCAGCCTTCAGGCCTAAATCTCTGGTAGTAAATATCCTTATTTAGTTGGTATGGTAATTCTTCTTTATGTGGATGATTTAGAATTAGGTATAGAGATATTTAAAAGAGATAACCCATTGTACTTATATTTTTGTGTTAAGAAGAAAGCTGTGCATATTTGATATTTTATATATTTGTGATACATGAAAGAATCTGCCGTGTCCATAACAGCCTTGTAAATCTAATTTGAAAAATGTAAAATTAATTTGGAGTTAGGATTTCAAAATGAAATCTTGTTTTTTTCCCAGTATTGAAACATTTAAGACCCTTAAGTCTTGTCATTTTTATAAATTTATTTAATTTTTAAGAAATTTTTAGTTTCTAGGCAGATTTGTTAGATAGGACAGTTAAAATACTAAAAGGGCCATGCTCAAAGTGTTACAGCTGTTAACACTGCTTCCCACACAGACGCACAGACTGTCAGCTCACAGCAGAAGCCCCTCTGTTCTTTCCCCAGGTCCTACCTGTCCCCTCAACACGATGGGGCCTCACTAAGAGGAAGCCTGCTTGGCCAGCAACCTACCCACTCTAGACCCTGTTCACTATACCCTGACCAGGATTCTATGGCCTCTAAGTCCCTCCTCCCCATCCTTTATGGGATATACCCAGCATATCCTTTAAAGCACACATGGGTGAACAGGAGTGTATAATGGAATAAATTTGAAATGCTGAAATTATTCTGAGATTTTCCAATATAGCATCTTCTCAGTGTACACATGTCTTCTCTTTGTGCTAATTATAATGCAAGGAAACTGCTACAAATGTGATATAGGACACAACTAGGTTGAAGGACCTTCACCTGCCCACAAATTGATTGTATTGACTATTTCCAGGAAGTGGAATACTCCCATTTCTTAGTTGTCATGTATCATTTTTTCTGGATGGCCCAAGGCTCTCCTCTGCAGTGGGGATGATGCTACTACCATTGCTTTTAAAAAATGCTCCAGGATACATTTTTTCCTGTGGAATTTCTCTTAACACAAACTCACTTTTTGTTTTATGGGACAAAATTTCCAACATGCACTTAAAGCTATAAAAAATCAAATTTCAGGGGCGCCTGGGTGGCTCAGTTGGTTAAGCGTCTGACTCTTGATTTCAGCTCATAGCATGATCTCAGGGCTGTGAGATCAAACCCCCGTCAGGTTCCACATTGGGCATGGAGCCTGCTTAAGATTCTCCCTCTCCCTCCCTCTAAAAAAAATCAAATTTCAAACACATATTCTTTACCACCCTCAAAGCTCTGGCAAAGTAAAAACAAAACAAAATCTGCGACATTAAGCAAAGACTAAGTACATTTTGCCATGAAAGCAGGCCTTAAGTGGCCTAAGGCCCTTCAAATTATGATAAATCTGTGAGCTGCAAGTCACAACTTAGCCTACATGCAGTTGTCCTCCAGATAGTAGTCCAGCACTTTCCTTCAAATGTTGAAGGATACATTGCAGTCTTATAGTCAAAGACAAATGTCTACATTTCCTTTCAGAATGTATGCAGTTGCCAGACCAACACTGGATTCCACAACAAGATATGCCAATGAGGAGGACTAGGTCTATGCAAAGAAATTCCAGAGAGGAAACCACCTCAAACTCAGAGGTGCCAGGTCCTATGAAGTTCACTAGATCCACCCTGTCTTAGTTCAGACTGCTATAACAGAATACTACAGGTTAGGTGGCTAAAACAACAAACATTTATTTCTTATAATTCTGAAGGCTGGGAAGTCTAAGATCAAGGTGCCGGCAGATTCAGTGTCTAGTAAGGGCCCACTGCCTGGTTCATAGACAGCTGTCTTCTCACTGTGTCCTCACATGGTGGAAGAAGCAAGGGAGTTCTCTGGGATCTCTTTTATAAAGATACTAATCCCGGGGCGCCTGGGTGGCTCAGTCATTAAGCATCTGCCTTTGGCTCAGGTCATGATCTCAGGGTCCTGGGATCGAGCCCTGCTCTGCAGGAAGCCTGCTTCTCCCTCTCCCACTCCCCCTGCTTGTACTCTCTCGTGCTGTCTCTCTCTCCTTCTGCTGCTCCTCCTGCTTGTGCTGTCAAATAAATAAATAAATAACCTTTAAAAAAATAAATAAATGAAGATACTAATCCCTTGTGGGGGCTCCAACCTCATAACCTAATCACCTTCCAAAGAGCCAATCTCGAATCTGTGTGTATGTATGTGTGTACACATATGTGTATATGTATAGGTATATATGTATATATATGTATATATATATATGTGCATGTGTATACACATATATCTCCTGGGGGTTAGGTTTCAACATAAGAATTTTAGAGAAGACACAGTCTATAGCACCCCCACACAGCTGTGTGGGCTCCAGATCACCTAATAGAAACATATATCTAATTGCAAGTCTGCTGCACCTGTGAACCAGAGTGCCAAGGACTCAAGCCACAAGCCCATGAAAACAGGGCAACCCTAACTCCTCTACAAAACAGACACAACTTAAGATCTCAAAGCCTAGATGGGAACTTCTAGGTTTCCAAAGCTCACAGCATGTTTAGTCTAGGAGGAGAATGGGGTCATTCTTGGCATCCATGACTCATAGAGGGGAAGACCTCGATGAAGTCTCAAAGAAATGCAAGGGCAGATAACCTTGGGACTAATTGTATGAAATGGGAAACAAGAGAGCTAATTAATACCAACTAGAGTCTTCTTAACCATATTCACCTTGCTTACCACTGTAGTTTGCCATCATCCACCAAAAAGGGCTTCCTTTCCTACCTCTCACCTTGTCCATCTCCCTGGAGTGTCTCTTATGGTGATGGTAAAGAAGTATAATCCTTGGCAAAGCCTATTCATAGCCAAGTTAATGCATAGATAAAACTGTGTGGACTCACAATCCAAAGAGGACAAAATATGAGAAAGAAATTAGCTCCTCCATTAAAAGGCACTGTCCTGTGTCAGTAATTAGAAGAGAAAAAGTGTCGGCATAATGATGTTACAGAACCTGGACTGGATCGCCCGACGGAAGAACCAAGCAGCACCCGGAGATCTTGGAGGATAGGAGGTTTATTTAACACTGGCGGGCTCAGAGGATAGTGGTCTCCAAAGGTCTGAGCCCCGAGCACAAACAAAGGGCGCAATTTATACACCTCTACTTCTGCATACTTGGCACTTTTGGAGCATGCGCAAAGTGGGGCAGGGAGAAGAACCCGGATTGGTCCACGTGGGAAGCAGAGCAGGGAGAAGAACCCAGAAGAGCCCTGGGGCTAGGACTGGGACTCTCTCACTGGCTCAGTCGGCCATCTTAGGACACAGATTTTCCTTATCAATGATAGATCTCTAATATTACACTAGACTAACACAGTAACGTCCCCCTTTCAAATGATGTTACTAGCACTTCTTTTAAGTAGGCTTTTGGAAGTTTGATAACTTAGGACTACTTACACCCCGATGAACGTCACCAGGTCTCACTACCTCCATCTGAGGATCATAAGGATCTTCATCCCCTGCTATCACAAGACAAGACAATTCTTGGGAAAGGATCTTAGATTGTACTCATATATAAAAGATACCCTGAGATTTTGATGTAAGGATCAGGGATGTGGTGGATCTCAGCTTCTGGCTAGTGAGTACTTTTCTACTCCCTTCCTGTAATATACTTCTTATAAACAGAAAAGACTTCATTTAAAATTCTGAATCTGCACTCTCTTTTTCTGTAACAAAGAAAATTAAGAAAGCTACATTTCATGCACACCCGAGTTTGGGACTGAGATTCATTGCTACTGCAGGTGCACATGAACAGAATTTCTAAAGATGGGCATGTGGGGCAATTCCTACTGGCAGCTTCTGTGGGAACCAGGTTACTGGTCTAGAGAAAAAGTGAGAAGGGAGAGCCAAGACAGGAACCCAAAGGTGTCTGAAAACACAGATACACACAGAGCAAGCATGGTGCTGCAGTGAGAAAGTAGGAGGGGCCTTCATTATCCGAGTTAATGAATGCAGTACATTTTTAGATGCTTTCTGCAGACCTGGGTAGGGAAGGCTTAAGGCTTGGGGATGCTTTGGGCATATTTTTCAAATATTTGTTTAACATGAATTTAGTGGGGGTAGGGTAAAACTGATGTTTTTTTACTAAAAACTGAGTCATTTATTAATTTACTCCCACTCGCCAAAGTTATTTTAGCAGCATCTTTTCTGTTTCATTCTTGCTCTCCATTTTTCTTTTGCAAATTTCTGAACCAACCAATTTCTTTTTTCTTTTTTTTTTAAGATTTTATTTATTTATTTGACAGAGAGAGACACAGCGAGAGAGGGAACACAAGCAGGGGGAGTGGGAGAGGGAGAAGCAGGCTTCCCGCAAAGCAGGGAGCCCGATGTGGAGCTCGATCCCAGGACTCTGGGATCATGACCTGAGCTGAAGGCAGATGCTTAACGACTGAGCCACCCAGATGCCCCTGAACCAACCAATTTCTTGAGAGTCATATTAAAAGATTTAAAGTTTAGTTAATAAATCTTTTATTGCCATTATCAGGACTATGCCATACTTGATTGGTGTCAGAATTTCAGCTATGACTGTAAAGTGAGTCTGTGGTGGTGCTTTTTTTTTTTTTTTTTTAATTTTCACTCAGGGATGTTGCCTACTTTGGATGGAGCAGAACCAATTTGCATGTCACTAGTTATGTGAAATTCTGTATGGAACCCTGAATAAACTGGCACTATATTGCTAGTTTATTCCAGTAATATTTTAGGGCCCACCTAGACTGGAAAGCTGTGGAAAGCCTTCCAGCTGGCTGCCTTTTAATTGGCCACCTGGCCTGAGTGAGGGGGAAGAATGCCCTGTGGGCTTACTGGTACTGCTCAAGAGCAGACACTTCATTTCCCAGACTGGCCTACTGGACAAAAACTAAATGTTCCAGCCTGTTTCTTCAGTAGAAAGCAGGTTTCCATGACTTCCCCTCTGACTTGTGCCTCTCCCAGTGGCCCAGGTGCTGGAATTGACCATGGCATTCCCATACACCCAGGACCTTCTTCAATCTGCATTCTGGCCCCCGGTACTAACAGTGGTGCTTCATGAGGAGTGGCGATGGTGTCATTCAGGTAAGGAGTTGGAGGGCAGGCTTGCCATGGACCAGGTATGGAAGAGGGATATAAGGCAGTAGATATACAAAGAGAAAGCAGGCTGCAATAGAAAGGAAGGAATATTTCTGTCCAAAGGCAAATTCATTCAGCCAAACCAATTTACTCTAGGCACAGACAGTAATGCTCACCTACCCTCGTCACAATGGCACTTGGGTATTTCGGTGCTCTCAGCAGGGAAAGGTCAAGAGCAGAAGCTGCCACTTAGTCCCTACTCCTACTCCTCTCCTTAGTGATGACATTTTCTGAACCCCCCACCCACTCACTTCTTTCACAGCCTAGAAATGCTCTCAAATCTCTGGGAGAAATGAAAATCAGATCACTCTTTTGAGAACTTAAGGAGTTTTGTACAAAGGCCAGGAAATAGGAAATTAATACTAGGTGGTTAAATGAACTGTTAAAACAAATCAGGCATTGGGCTTATTATCTGCCTAGCCCAAAAACAGAATAGTTGGGGATAGGAAAAATATACATATGAAACACAAAATGAAACAAGGCAGTATGCTAGAGACCATGAGGTACTCACTCATAGTTACTTTTATCTGATGTATGAATCCCCAAGTAAAATAAAGAGGAGAAAAGTCTAGATTGGGAAGGGAGGGTGATTTGAACCCTTAGTTCAGTGGTTCTCAACCAGGAATGATGTGTCCCCCTGGGGACATTTGGCAATGTCTAGAGACATTTTTGGTTGTCACAACTGGAGGGTGCCTCTGGCATCCAGTGAGTGGAGGCCAGTGGGTTGCTAAACACCATACAATGCACCGGACAGCTCCCACAAAAAATAATCATTCAGCATAAAATGTCAAGAATGTTGAGGTTAAGAAACCCTGCCCTAGAGCAGTGGTTCTCAATGTTTAGCCTGCATCAGAATCCCCTGAAGGACTTGTTAAAACACCAACTGCTAGGACCCACCCCCAGAGTTTCCAATTCAGTAGTTCTGGGTGGAGTCTGAGAATCTGCTTTTCTAACAAGTTCTCAGGGGATTCTAAGGCTCCTGGTCTAGGGACCAATTTTGAGAGCCCCTGCCCTAGTTCTCAACTCTAATTGCCCTTTCAAATATCCACCTGCTTGAGAATGTGATACTTAGATACTATCAGTGCTCACAAAAAGAGGAAGCAAGAGACTCCCCTTTAAGCCAAGAGACTTCCCAGAGACTTAATTAAAGTTTGGGAAAGTATCCCGGGAGGCAGGGGTGGGAGGGGGTCAATAAAATTGATCCAAATAAATTCTTTGCACATACAAAATAAAACTCACATGCACAAAAAGAAATTTGATCAATAAATTAGTAAATTCAGAGTGAGGAGGGAGTAATTAACAGGCCCATTTAAAGTGCGGAATACATTAAATACAGAGTGAGGGACTCCACCGGGACCACTGAAGCAGGAAACACCGATGCATTTGAGAGGCCTGGAAGATTAGAAACATATTTCAACAAGGAGAAAAGAGGAGAGAGAAGGGAGAGCCCAGAATGATGAAGATGCCAAGGCGGGTGGGGGTATGTATTAGGGCCTTTGGAGCCTTGGATTTTGAAATCCTACGAAAAGTTTAACAAAAATGCACCTGTTCTGTGCTCTTGTGTATCTCCCGGGCACAGGAAACATTTAAGTAATATGCTGAGAGAGCTATGCAGGCCATACCTGGTCCTGAGCACTTAATATGTCAAGTCCCTTTATATCGGAGTAAACAAAATGTTTATCCCAAGTCAGGTGAAGCAGAGGCAGATATCACTGATCCAGAACAACCCCAGAATGACCTTGGACACCTTGGCAGTCTCTAAGATCCTCTGCCAGGAAAACTGAGGCCAAAGCAGACTCCATTGCCAGTTCAAGGCACCTGGTTGATGGAAGTCAAGTTCTGGGGCAATTTAATATTAAGGGCAATTAAAAGGCTGTCCTACCTCATACAGATACCCACATACTCAATATATTCTCCCCAAGAGGTGAGGCATGAAGGAAAACAAATGTATGACTAATAGCAGAGCCATAAAGATATAAATTGCTGCTAAGATGAGCCAGGATATACCTAACCTTCAAGTTAGATGTATAGCAGGCTTTCGATAAATGTCAGATCCCTTGCTTTGAGGTTGACTTCAGAGTCCAGTTCCCCACTTCACCCCCAAGTGAGTCCCCTGGAATCTCTGTTGACAGTGGAAATGAAAACTGGATCAGCCATGAATATGAATCATTGTGATAATTCCTTTAGACCTGGTGGAGAACAAGACCTTGGCGAAGAACTGCATCAGCAAGAAGCAGACCTCTTTGGCTTCTGTGCCTCCTTATCACACCTCTGAGACCTCTCTGAAACATAAGTAATAGCTTATTTTTCTCTAAGGGAAACAGTCTAGCTCTGTGAATTTCACTCTAGGTTAGTGAAGGGCTGGGAAGTAATTTTTGCTTTCCATGGAGCCCTGGTCCCCTAAGACCATTAAGAAGACTCTTTCCAAGCCTGGGGAACCTAACTCTGGTACAGGGAAGGGATGCCTGGGTGGCTCAGTGAGTTAAGCGTCTGCCTTCGGCTCAGGTCATGTTCCCCGGGTCCTGGGATCAAGCCCTGCATCGTGGCTCCCTGCTCAGTGAGGAGTCTGTTTCTCCTTCTCCCTTTGCCCCTCCCCCCCTGCTTGTGTGCACGCTCTCTCGCTCTCTCTCTCTCTCTCTCTAATAAATAAAATCTTCAAAAAAAGAACTGGTACAGGGAAGGAGCCCAGAATTCAGTTCAGAAGACCTTGGGGAGTGTCTCTGCACCTAATTTTTCTCACAGGAGCACTGGGGCCCAGGCCTGAACCTTTAGTGGAATGGGAGGGAGGTTGCTATGGTTAAAGCTACTTCTGGTTTTTAATTTCCATCTGCTGTTTTCCATCAGGCCTTCCTCATTAGCTGGATGGGAAGGTTTGCAGAGCCAAATCAGCAGCTGATTCCCTCAGGCGATGTTTTAGTTCTAGTGCTTCCCCAGGTTTTGGGCATAAAAGTGCCTCCCAGGGTGAGGTGACTTGCCACACATTGGACTGACACCTGCCTGTGAAGAGAGACAGCTGAAACCACTTTCCCAGAGCAGCCCCGAAGCAGTCAAGTCAGTGCCACCTTTAGCAGTCTTTCTTCCTAGTCAGCCACAGATCTCACTCAGAGCCTGGAGATGAATTCTTAGTCTAGTGAGCCCTTCCAACCTGCTGGTCAAGCCTTTGCTGTCACCATGGGTGGCTTACATAGTACTCTAAGTGTGAGGTCAGTTAAAAGGCATGAAGCTGCAAACTCCCAGACTCTAAGAGGGAGAAGACAGCTTGCAGGTCATGCCAGCTACACTTTCTTTGGACTGCAACATCCCAGACAGAGGCATCCCACCTTTAACACCTCTACTGGGAGGAAGCTCAGCATGCCATGAGGCAGTAGCCCTTCTACTGATGAACAGCTCTAATGGTTAAAAGGCCATCCTTTTCCCCAATCCCCATCTGCTTTCCTATATTTCCTGTAGAGCTACATGGCATATGTCTGCTGATCCTGCCATCTGATGCTATTTCCACTTGTGCACTATCTTTGCAACTACACCAGATGGTTTGTGAGGGCATGGAGCATGTCTCCTGCTCCTTAGACATCCTCATAGTGTTGCTGGCTGGCTCTAAGGCTACCAGCTAGTGTTCTTACCTGTGCTCCGAGTTTCTTCACTTGTGGTGACTGTCCCCTCCCACACACCCCTTCCCCTTCTCAAGCCTGAATTATGTTCACTCCAACTTCACCCTTCTGCTCATACTGGAGCCACTTTTGAGGAATAATGCAAACTTCATGGCCATCTTTGGGAAACGTCCAGAGTAAAGAAAGTGATCTCCTTGAACTCCAACCACATCATTTCTCCAACATACACACATACACACACCACTATCACCACCACCACTCTTTGTATTTAGGAGAATGTGAACACAAATAAGCTTTAAGGGTAATCTTGAAGGGAAAACAAAAATGTCAAAATGCAATATACAACCTGGGGAGGATGAGTGAAGCAGAGAAAACAAGAGTATTTCACACTCCTTGTCTTAGGGCATTATCAGCACAACAGCCAAGTGCATCTCTCTCTCTCTGAAACATTTATATCAGTGAGTCAGTCTGCACATGCAGTGACATGGATCCCACCTCCAAAAGGCCAACTGACTACATCCAGGGCATAGCAATGCTGCCCTCCTGGGAGGTCCTTTTGCACTTTCTCCCCATGAATCCAACTCCTACCACCCTTGAAGACCCTTGTCCAATCTGACAGCTCCCAGGAAGTGTCCTCTCCTTTCCTGAGCTCCTGTTGTGTGTCTCTATGCCAACACCTAGCATTTGAAGGAATATTCCATTTTCCTTCTTCTCTAATTGCTAAACATGTGTACATTTTGTCTCTTTATGTAGACTGAAGCCTCCTCAAAAGCAGGGGCTGTGATGGTGATACTTCTGCATTTATCATAATGCCTGGCACATACAGCTGGGGCTTAAATAAATGCTTTAAAAATATCTAGAAAGGAAGTCTACCAGTGAGTAAGGTAAATAGATTAACCCAAGACTCCTACATAATCAAGACATTGAGTACCTGCTAAGTGTAAAGTACCCATCCATCTTAGTATGATAGAACCCCCACTGGCAAAAGATGTCCAAATCATCTCTTCCTGCAAATCCAGAACACACAAGCTGTTCTTCACGCACAAAATTATGCCTGGTCACATCCTGGTGACCCCTTGTCAGTATGGCCTCTGTGACCTGTGTCTCCATTCATGGGGATGGGTTTGCCTGAGCCAACTATAATCTCATACTTGGGATACAGTATTTGTGAAATGACACAGTATTTGTAAAAATTGGGGGAAATGCCCAACTTCAACAGCAAACCTTGTGAAGTTCTGGTGAAAAAAAAAAATCAGCCTAGTGTCTAAGGGCCTTCTTAAAGTAAGCAAGGAAATGAGCCCAGTGTGTAGGGTTGCTGGCATATATGGTTGGCTTGATAGTGTAACAATTCCTGAGGAAACTCCATCAAGCACTAAAAGCATCTGCGTGTACAGAATGTGGCTCCTGAGGACATAGAGTGTGTGGGTCAGGCAACCATATGAATATGCCTCAGGGCCTTTTGTATACCCTCTACCTGGACTGGTCTCCCTCTGCCACTCCTCATCACTAGCTCTTTCTTGGTTTTTGAGAACTCCTTCAAGAGGCCTATCTAAAGAAGCTTCCCCATCAAAATGTTTTACCTCAGCTTTCATTCATAGCACTTCCCATGATTTGTCATTTTAAAATATATTCATTCACATATTTTGTCTATGTCTCCATATACTTATATTCTCTATATATTTAGAATATAATAAGCTCCTATTAAGACATGGCTATATCTGTTTCACTCCTCACTGTATCCCCATAGGACAATTAGTAGTCAAATGATTGAGTTAAATGATTATGAGATAGTGTGGCAGAGCAAAAATCACAAGGAATTTCAAGAGAGCTAGGTTCCAGTCTCAGCTTAGCCATTTACTAGCTGTGCAGTATTAGACAAATCGCTTAACCTTTCAGACCTTGGCTTCCTCAGTTTCCACATTTTTTATATGAAATAATATCACCTACCTCACAATACTATTTGGAGGGAAAAAAAACAAAACATGAATGAGAAAGTACTTGATAAAATGTCTTGTACAAATCTGAATTGTTTTAGTATTATGTGAGGCACCCAAAACAGTACCTCTGCTTTCTCTTTAGGATGCCTAACACAGGTACCTAAAACCCAACCATCAGTCACACCCTTGGATTAATCCTATATTGGAGACATAATACATTGAAAACCATGTGAACCTTTAGTGCAGGTGTTTGACCTTATCATTACCTGGCAGAGAGAAGGGTCCTTAGAGGATGGTGCCCAGGATAGGCAGTCTCAGGATGAGGGGTAATGGGAGGAGAACCTTGAAATGCCTTTAGAGAGTGCAGGCCAGGGGAGGGGGCACCTGCAGCAGGGGCTCTGCTCAAGCCAGGCCACTGAGTTGTTAGGGAGAGGGAAACCACAGTAAGGAAGGTGGAAGTGCCAGATGCAAACTTTCTCTCCTTGGCCTGTGTATATCTCAGGGTCACTTGACTTTACAGAATCCATGTGTGTGCATTGGAGAGAGGAGAGGGAAGCCAGGGAAGCCAGAGAGCAGGAAACGGACACCAAGGGAGCTGTACTTAATCATAATAACCATTAGTATTGACTTTGGTGCCATCTTAAAGGAGCCATTTGTTATAAGAACCAATAGTCAAAATCCCAAGTCAGCCAGGCTTTGTCTTATGAGCTCTAAAGTAATGGTATTTTGCTGTTCATTTGTTTTAATTTTCTAAATTCAAATGCAATTCGAAATCAATTCAAAAATTGATTTCTCTCTTTTAAACAAAGAGATGTTAAAAGGAGAAAGGAAGGAAGAAAAAAAGGAAGGACAGACAGACTGGGCTTTTCAGTGAATCACATAATAATACCCCAAAAGCAGGAACCCAAGGTAGATATGATTCCCCTAACTGAGAAGCATGAAAATGGGTGCGAGTTATGACTACATGAACAATATATAAAACCTCTCCAGAGAAGAGGCCAGTAAATCATTTACCTACAGCTTCAACAATGACATATAAAGTTGGAAGAAACACAGTTAAGGTCAATTGACTCCTGGTTTTTAAACTACCACCTCATTTTAATCAGCTCCCCATGCCATTCTACATCTCCAGCTGGCTAACTGGCTAGCTAAATTAAAGTTGTTTGCTCTTTTTCAAGCAGCTCAAAAACAAAGTGGAAACAGTTGAGTGATCTTGCAGTTAAGACAGTTTGGAAAAGGTCAGCAGATTATTTTCCAGCCAGGCCTTGTGAGGATGTCTGCACCCTGATATGATTGCCAAAATCCAGGGTCTGGCACTCTACAAGACCTTGGTTCTGTCCATCTCCCCAGCCTCTAGGGACTGGTTCAGACTAGCCAAACTCACACTAAACTGACTGATAACAAGGACCTCCAAGTTCTTAATAGATGATGGTGGGATGGACCTATCCAATAACCAGAATGCTCTGGCCCACTATCCTGGTCTCTAGGAAAGAAACTGAATTCCTTAAACAACTCTAAAGAAGAGAAAATAAACATGAACTACATTAATTTAAATCTAGGTTCATGGCTTCATGTAACAATGTTTTGGGCCTTGATTTTATGATCTGTATAAAGGAGAATAATATTTATCACTTAGCATTGTTTTTGGTGATTTTTGAAAATATTTTGTGAACAGGAGAACATGATACAGATGGAAGTGGTTATTTTTGGCAATAAGAAAGCAGTTTAGTGCACAAAGAATTTGAGAAAGGGGAACGGGAGAGTTCTATAGGCAGTTTTTTGGGGTTTTTTTAAGATTTTATTTATTTATTTGACAGAGAGAGAGATAGTGAGAGCAGGAACACAAGCAGGGGGAGTGGGAGAGGGAGAAGCAGGCTCCCCGCCAATCAGGGAGCCCGATGTGGGACTCGATCCCAGGACCCCGGGATCATAACCTGAGCCGAAGGCAGACGCTTAACAACTGAGCCACCCAGGCGCCCCTCTATAGGCAGTTTTAATCCCCCTCTGGTAGAACCCAAAACATTCTACACAAAATTAGAGACTGCTTTTCTAAGGACTGAAAGCCACTGCACATAGTCTCTGTCCCTTGGACATGTGGAGAAATCACAGATCTCTAACTCACCTATTTCAAAATTTCCTCAGACAGGAAAATCTTCCATCACCGTGACATCTCCTAAAGCACAGGCTGAAATTAGTGATACTGCAGAGTATCTCCCATGAATTCCCTTTGAGATGGATGCCTTCCGGGGGACATTTCCCTGTCTGCTATTTAGACACACCCCCACCTCAACAGCTGTATCTTCATGGGCGTCACTGGACTGCTGCTGCAAACAACTGCATTTATCTACTCCAGGGAGATTCGTGTTGCCTTTCCTTTCAGGGGCGAGTCCTTTTCCGACTTGCTCCCCCAGTTCTGGCGATGCTCCTGTGTTGAGAACAATGAAGAATTCCCACTCAGAGCCAGGGCATGGAGAGGTGAAATTGGGGAGGGGCAGTGACAGCACAGAATGGGTGGTTTTATTTATTTTTTTTAAAGATTTTATTTATTTTGACAAAGAGAGAACACAAGCAGGGGGAGCTGCAGGCAGAGGGAGAGGGAGAAGCAGGCTTTCTGCCAAGCAGGGAGCCCGATGTGGGGCTCGATTCCAGGACCCTGGGATTGTGACCTGAGCCAAAGACAGACACTTAACTGACTGAGCCACCAAGGTGCCCCAAATGGATGGTTTTAAACCCCTGGAGATTGAATCAGTTCTCTGGGACAGTGAAAACCTGTTATTATTCACAATGGGAAGACATAGGACATGAGGAAACAAGAACACTCTAAGGCACATTTCAGAAGCCAGAGTAGTAAGCCCAACAGACACTTCCCACTGTCCTTAGACTCAAATTCAAGTTGTGTACTATGGCCCATGAGGCCCTGAGTGACCCAGATTCTGCCAGCTTCTCCAACTTTATTTCATATATTCACACCCTCTCCAGTCACTATACTCCATCCACACGGACCTTTATATTCTTTAGACCTGCCAACTCATTCCCAGCTTGGAGTCTTTGCACCTGCTGTTCCTTCTTGTCTGGGACCCCCCTTCTCCCCTATCTTTGTCTGGCTGAGTCTTTCCCATCACTCAGCTTTCAGGTCAAATGTCACCTCCTCTGATGGCCTTTCTACTAATGTTGCCATTCCCTCAGCCATTCTCTCACCCATTACCATGTTTTATTTTCTTCATGGCACTTACCTAACATTGTATTATTTTTCCCTTTATTGTCTGATTCTCCCACCACAAGAGACAGGAGAGAGAACCAGAATAGGTGAAATTGAAGAATTGCAAGTCAGAACACTTAACAGGCTGTGGGTTGAGAAAAATGCTGAAGGCCAGGAGAGAAATGCCTTGTCTTGTGCATATGTATGAGCAGACTGGGTCTATTTAAATCAGCTGAGGTTAACATGCATGGAGTACCTACTGTGTACCAGCCCCTTTGCATATATTATTCCCTGCTTCATATCTCCATGGAAGGAGGGACTATTGTTCCATTGCTTAGGAGGAAACAGTATTAGAATCCCACATTCGCTCCTCTCCACTGTAGGAAGGGCAAACATTAACTGGGCAATATTAACCAGAAGGTTTAGGGTCACTTCACTGAAATAATTATGTGGGCCTGTCTCTTTTCTCTGTAGCACTTTCTCAGTTTCTAGTCTCCCATTCTGTAAGTCCATCTGTGTGGGAAAGAAAAAAAAGAAAAGAAAAGAAAAGGGAAGGGAAGGGAAGGGAAGGGAGAGGGAAAGGGAAGAAAGAAAAAAAAGAAAGAAAGAAAGAAAGAAAGAAAGAAAGAAAGAAAGAAAGAAA
>NC_058419.1:21402603-21444648 GCF_002201575.2 Neomonachus schauinslandi | reverse complement strand
AAAGAAAGAAAGAAAGAAAGAAAGAAAGAAAGAAAGAAAGAAAGAAAGAAAGAAAGAAAGAAGAAAGAAAGAAAGAAAGAAAGAAAGAAAGAAAGAAAGAAAGAAAGAAAGAAAGAAAGAAAAAGACTGCATTCTCCAGCTTCTAAGCCTATAGCTAATTTTGATTTGGGATAATCATAAGCCCCATTCTATCTCATGCCCAAACCATATCCTCTGGTCCAACTTTAAAAGAGAATCACGTCTTGTAGATATAGACAGGGAAATGAGTCTATATCTCATGAGTCTATATCTCCTCATGAGAACATGTGGAGTTGGATCACTGAGGTTTTTATCCTGGCTCTGCCACCTACTGCATGACCTTGAATAAGCTATTTAATATTTCTGTCTCTTAATTTTCTCCTCTATAAAATAGGAATATTAATAATATCTATTTCATAGGGTTTATATAAGGATTAAGCAATATGATATAAAATATCTAGCAAACCATTGATATATTAATAAATTTTAGTTATCACTAATGAGGTACTAAAGGTACAACATTGATCTACAACTAATTCCTTATGTTTGCTGTCAAATTAGTTAGAGCCAAGCAGGGTAGACAGGTAGACAGATTAGACTCACAAATCTCCAACATGGCCATAAAAAGTTGGGGAATGAACACAACGGCATTTGGATACTAAAGTACTATGTTAAGAGACCAAAGTACTATGTTAAAAGGCCACAGTTTTTGCTGTGCCTCACCAGAATTTGTGTTTGGAGCCTTACATGTGGCTTCATCTAGTATGCTCAGGTTTGGGTCTGGGTCCATTATTAGCAAGTATACATCTTTATTTTGGGTGTCTGGGGCCTCAGGTGTCTAGCCCTGGGAAAGATCAAAGTGAGCTCCAGAGTCAGGAGAAACACTCTGAGGTCATTAGACTACAAAAGCAGCAGAGTTTTCATGAGCTTCAGAATCCCCTGGGAAGAGGGCAAGGTCCTTACTAGTCTCAGGAATTGGTGACCTCAAAACAAGTAGGCCACTGGGTCTAGTGTAAGCATTAGTTGATCTCTAATTAATAGACTTGGCCTTTTCTAGTTTGTTTAGGGGGACTCCTCCTGTTAGATTTCTCAGCTAGGACTGCCATCCAAGGCTTTAAACCAGAACAGAAGCTAGATTCTTTGTGAGTTAAAGAGCAATAATATGGAATTTGGGGCTTTTAAGTTGTCAGTGTTGGACTTTGTTAGGTGGCATTATATCAGCTGCTCCAAATTCTGTCTCCCTTGATCTTGTCTGAAATACCATACAGGACTAAGGAGCAAGCCTTAAAGGGACAAATCTTGGGTCTATTTGGAAGGTCCACAGACTCCCTGGAGTCTCTCCCCCACCAACTCAACTTATTCAGGGGTATATAGGCTTCTTGTTTTATAATTAACCAGGAGTAAGTGGTCCTTTTCTGATATGTTTGCCAAGGGGCCTGATATCATAGGTAGTGAGGAATGACCACTTACTCTGACACTGCATCTTCCCCATTCTCCTTCTACTTCTCCCATCTCTCTTCCAAGCCTCTGTTTACTTATTGTACAGACCCTAAACTGTGAATATTCCCCAAGTATATTGGCTTGTTTACTTTGCTCTTTTCCAACCCATACTCAGTAGACTCATCCACTGTCAAAGCTTCAGCTCTCACTTCCAAGCAGATGATTCCCTCACTGAGTCCTATTTGCAACTGTATTTCAGATCCATATTTCATACCTTCTACATGCAGTGCTGTGCTGGTAAATGTTTAACAGTCTGCTTATGTCAAGAAACTGATTTCTAGTTTTTGCCAATTTCCATGCTATCTGTACTCCCAGCATGGCCAATTTCAAGCTACCATAGTGAGATCACTGAACACAGAGTTGAGAAAAGATATGCACAATTGGCTCTCACAAGATAGTACAAGCTGGATCCCCACATCACTATGGCTACAGATAAACCTCCACTTGTTCATCCTACTGTCACCTCAAACTCAGCATCTCCAAAGATAAGCTTTTCTCCACAAACCTTCTCTTCCAAGTTACTCTGTCAATGGTGTCTGTTATAAGGGATCTAGCATTTCCCAGGTTTAAGGTTTCCCTAAAGAAGCTTCCACTAGAATAATATACATAGCCAGTCTGCAACCCCTCATTCCCTTTTCCTCAAGGTGTGAATTAGCTTATTGGTGAGAATAATGAAGAAATGTTCAACTCAGTTCCTTCTGTTCCAGGGTTGGCAGACTCTAGCCCATGAACCAAAATCAGCCCACCACCTACTTTTGTTACTAAAGTTTATTGGAATACAGACATCTTGTTCTTTACCTACTGCCTATGGCTGCTTTCATGCTCCAACAGCAGAGGCAAAAGTTGTGACAGGACCAGTCATATGGCCTGAAAAGTCTCAAATATTTATTACCTGGCTCTTTGCAGAAAAAGTTGGATGACCCCAGTTCTGGAGCTTTCTCTTTCAGATATGCCTGCACTGAGAGCATTGTTTTAGGCTGCTCTCATCCAAGTGAGAATCCTACAGGATGAGCTGTGTTCCTGGAGGGGAAGGCTACAGTTGTCCTGGTAGGCCAATTACTATAAGGAGAAATCTGCATAATTCATAGGGTACTCACATTTTGATATTCATTCATTTCTTGAGTTATTCTCGGTTCTGAGCTCAGTACAAGAACAAAGAGATATTCTTTTCTGTCCCCCTAAAACCCAATAGTACTATTTTATGGTTCTCCAGCCTAGAAATCTTGTCATCTCTTATATCTTCACCCCTTCATCCATATTATTCTGGCATATCTGCTTACAAAGTATCTCACACACGCTGTCCTTATCCGGGCTCTTGTCACCTCACATATCTGAACTACTTCAGTAGCCCTCTCTTCTACCCCACTCTTACATCCTTAGTCTTTCTGCCTCCAGTCTCTTCTTATTCAATGAACACTGTACTAGGCACTGGAAGTAGAGATTACTAAGTAACTGTGCCACAAGTTTACAATCTATTCAGGGAGAAAGATAAGTAAACAGGCAATTGCATCACAGTGTGAGAAACACTGTGTTAAGATAGTATTATTATAGCAATAGTATGCTATTGCCAGATCAATCCTCCTGTAACACTACTTTTATCATGCTGCTTAAGAACTTATAATTGCCACCTCCTGCCTGTTAAATAAAGCCTATTTCTGTGCAAAGAGGAGAACAGAGATCACTTTGAGGGGGAAGGGATTTTGTTCCTAATTTTTAAAAATTTAAATTCCTTTTGAGAACAAGGAAACATTTGATAATGGGAGGAGGGTTTTAGTGTGACTTTTTCTGGGTGAGGGCCCATTTGGGACAACACATACATTGTTAAATCCTCTCTGGGGAGGGTGTTCTAACATAGCAGTGAATGAAATGAGAAATAGACAATACAAAGCAGCTTTTTGTCATAGTTTGGTGAATTTAATTAAAGTAACTTTGTACAGACCAATTTCAGAAGCTTAGGGGAGGGGGTACACATGAAAGAGACTTTCACAAAAGGTTTATTTTTTAAAGATTTTATTTATTTATTTGGCAGAGAGGGAGAGTACAAGCAGGGGGAACAGCAGGGAGAGGGAGAAGCAGGCTCCCGCTGAGCAGAGAGCCCAACGTGGGGCTTGATCCCAGGACCCTGGGATCATGACCTGAGCCGAAGGCAGACGCTTAACCGAATTTTATTTCATTAAAAGAAAGAACAACACTCCTGAGTGGTCACAGGCTAGACTATTAATCATCTTGGGTAAACCAAGCAACAAATTGTGGTATAGTGGTGGTTTTGCCCTACAGCCAAAGGAGAGCTTAAAGCTTTCTTTCCGTCTTCTCTAAGTCCACAATACATAAGGCTGAAAGTCAAAATGACCTCCAAAAACCCAATCTGTCCACCGTGTTAGAAGGTACAACTTTTGTATATGTAAGTAGATTAAGAAAACTGCTCTTTCCATTGCTTCTTTCTCAGAATTAACTCTTCCTCCTCAAGCATAGGAGGAGCTCATCACTTGTAAGGCCCAACAGGATTATGGTTGAACCCAAGATAAAGAAGCCTAGCAAGGACAGTTAAGGCCAGCTCAGTTCTAGACTTTAGGGGGAAGGGCCCTATTTTCTTTAGTTTTGTTTTTCTGTGTTACATTTTGTAAGAGTGGTGATGACAGTGACAGCCAAAACCAAGGTTGGACCCTAGACAAAAAGAATCAAAGAAGCTACTTGGTCTGCTCCTGGCCTAGGCCATAAGCTTGAAGGACAAAAGTCGTCCTTTCAAATATAAGGTCTGGATTAACAAACCAGAGGATGAGCTTACAAAGAGGTTATAAGACCCTATACAGCAGTAGGACTGTCCAAACAGATAAAGTATATCTTTATAGTTAAGATCCATTCTCTGGAGCTAGACTACCTGGGTTCATCTTCCAGCTCTGCTTCTTACTAGCTATGTAACCTTGGGTAAGTTTCTTAGCATCCCTGAGCCTCTATTTCCTCATCTCAAAAGTGGGGAGACTAACAGCTCCAGTTTCATAAGGCTGTTTTGAATATTCAATGAAACAATTTTCATAAATGTAGAACCATTGTACCCAATAAATGTTAGCTGTTATTACAAGACAACGTACCTTCCCTGCTAGAGATATTCCTTGGCAGATGTAACAGGAAGGGCTGTGGCCATAGAGTTTGGGAGGTTCTGTCCTAGTTACACAAACACTTGAAAAATCACTATGCTAGCCAAATACATCTCCTCATTCCTCCCTTTTCACCTTCTTCTCAATTCTATCCCTTGCTATGTTATTCCCCCCCTGCTTAAAATGCTTTTCCCTTCCTTTATCGCTACCTATCCAAACCTAGCACAATTCCATCCCCTAAAACACCAGTGTACTTAGGATCAATACTATGCAATTTAACACTTAATTGTTCTTTAATCCTTTCATGATGCCTACATTAGTCACTCCTATGAATTAAGACATTAAATGCCACTGTTAAAATGAAAATATCATCTGGGTCATAGTAGGTGCTTAATAAATATATAGGCACTCTAGAAAAAGGTTAGGAAAAGTATGCAAACATACCTCAGCAACTACGTGATTATCAGTCATTACTGAAACACACTTGGCATTACATTTGGTGGTTTGTAGACCATGGTTCCAGTGTCAGACAACCTGGATTCGAATCCCATCTCCACTGTTTGCTAGCTGCGTGATCTTAAACAAGTCACTTAAACTCTCTGGGCCTTGATTTCTTCATCTGTACAATGGGTATAATAAGAACAATCAACCTCATAGGGTTGGTGGGAGGATTTAACGAATTTGTTTAAAGCATTTAGCAGAATGACTATAAGTGTTGGTTTACATTTTAGTGTTGGCTACTAATGTTACTATAAATTGCTTTGTCAGATTAAGTGAACAGGGCCTCCTTGAAATTGAATACAGAACATACATACTAAAAAAGATCAAAGCATGGGGTCAGCATGGAAAGGGCAATCCTAGAGAGGAGCTGTAGGGAGGGGCCCTGGGGACCTAAGAGAAGCCATACTATGAAAGAGGACTCCTAAATTCAGAGCACTCAACACAAACTTCTGCAGCCACCCAAGTTTATCTTAGGCTATTCTTGCAGTGACTAGAGTACCCTAGCCTGTCCCAAGTTTTGCTCTAAGAAAGAGAAGAGCTAACATTGCATTTTTGAAAGACTCCCATTTGGTTTATTAAGTAATTAACTTCCTGATGCACAAATGACAAAGCACTAAGTGGCCCTCTGAAGCCAATTAAAGCCCAAATGGCTGGATTGCTGTAAAGAATGGGTACTCAGGGAAAAGCCTTCCCTTTCTGAGGCTACCTCCCACCAATCTACTAATTAGACTGGGGAAAGGAAGAGCGGATGGCAAGGAAGCCAGGAAATGCCAACCTATAAGAGGTGTGGGAGGTCTGGGAGCCAAAAGGAAATTAGGCAAAGCTGAGGCCGTCCCTCCTTGAGCATTAAGCAGAAACCAGGCAAGCACAAAGCACCATATCTGACCCTCTGCTGGGCTGGGACCACTGACCCTCTACAAAGGCCCAGAGCCAATTTATAATGCTCTATAATGTGATAATCCATAGCTACTTTGGAACTACAGGCTGGCCTCCCTTTGGGTCTCTGAATATTCCCAAGAGGCCCAGGTCATTGGTACTCAGCAGAGCATCATTCTAATGTTAAGATGAATCAAGCATAGCACAAAAGATAAAGCCCCCAAAACGAGCAGGTGGGGCTTACAATTGATCAGATAATGTTAGTCCCTTTCCATATTATTTGAAATTATATTTTAGATACATGTTGTTCTTCCCCACTAAGATAAAATTCCTTGCGTTGTAGAGTCATGCCTTATTCATTTCTCTATTTCCCACTAGTACCTAGAACAGTGCCCATGCAAAGTAAGTGCCCAATACATGTTTATTGAATTGAAATATGTTTGAATCTTGGGGTGCCTGGGTGGCTCAGTTGTTAAGTGTCTGCCTTCGGTTCAGATCATAGTCCCGGAGTCCTGGGATTGAGCCCCGCATCAGGCTCCCTGCTCTGCAGGAAGCCTGCTTCTCCCCCTCCCACTCCCCCTGCTTGTGTTCCCTCTCTCACTGTGTCTCTCTGTCAAATAAATAAATAAAATCTTTAAAAAAAAAAAAAAAGAAAGAAATATGTTTGAATCTCAAAAATAACTAAGGATGGGAGAGCGACAGAACTAGGAAAATACTTTCTGGTCATCTGCAGCAACCTTCCTTCTCTTTGTGGATTTTCTGCTCAGTTACCAAGACTAAAAAGTTTGGGCATGCCAAGATGTGTGACAAATTATACAAGAAATACAATACAGTGAAATCTAGATTTCCTTATGTTTCCCCATTGTTACAATGGCCTTACTTCCTAAAAAGTGTCCTCTAAAAAAGAAAAATAGAAGACATATAAAGTTTTTTTTTAATTGAGATTCAGCTCTATGTAACTTGAGGCAATGTGGTTTAACAGAAAGAGCACAGACTTTGAAGTGTATGACCTTGAGCAAGTTACTTAACCTCTCTGAGCCTTTCATATCTGTAAAATGGCAGAAAACAGACCCTATCTCATATGTTTTTGAGGTCTAATCAAGCTAATACTTCTAATACACCTAGAAAAATGCCTGACAATAGTAAGCACTTAATAAATTTTAGAAACTATCTGTATGAGGATTAAGTAAAATTAAATGAGATGAAGCATGTAAAGCAGAAGTCACAGCTTATGTCTAAGTAAGACCCAGACATGTTTGGGTATAGCTGGTACAATCTTTAACAGCCCTAAAGAAAGATATTTCTGCAAAAACTGAGGAAGCTCCTGAAGGAGAATTGTGGTACGGGAAGGTATAAGAATCAGGGGTAAAATAGCTTAGTCTTCAGGAATCCTGGGTACAGTTGGGTATCTCTCACTTGGATTTGTTTCCTAGCCCAGTCCCACATAGCTTATGTCTGAATACGTAGTAATGGAACAGGTAAGGTCTTTAAAGGGTATTACTAAAAGCTGTGAGGGAAAAAAAGGTACTGAGCTAAGTAACTTTGGAGCTAAGTGGAGACAGTAAGACTAATGACAAAAGGCATTGTACATAAGCACCATGCTCCATTTGAGAAAGTTGTTTCCCACAAGACTATGGTTTAACAATTTTGATACCACTATACATGTATACTAGATTGAATAATTAAGTAAATGGATGGCAGATGGTGGGAGCTTGTTATTTTGCTACTGGAATGGGAGGTCACAGATAATTAAGGGGAGAGGCTAGAATGATCCATGATGTACTAGAGTTGGAGACATCAGTTTGGACTGATGTTTAGCTTAATATAGATTCATATGGTTACATGTAGAAATATTTATAGATATATGTATATACATGTGTTAGTATAGACACACATATCTCTTTTCTCTGTCAGCAAAGAGGGTCTAGAAGCACTGACACCTCTATAGCAACAAGCACACCTAGTACCCAGATCCTGGTTTCTAATACCATTCTCCAAAAAAAAAGGAAGCAGGGCTCCGTGGAGAAATGGCTGACTCTATAAATGAGGCATAAAATTAAGGAATTGCCAGACATTAAGGAACTGCTTTGAAAAACCTCTCTCTCTCTCTCTCTCTCTCTCTCTCTCTCTCATACACACACACACACACACGTACCCACATACACTGATGAGAGATTTATACCAAAGAGACAAAGGGATGCAGGAGTCAAATGAAAGAGCCTCCAATGACCAAAGTGGTAGCCATTTTAGCAACAAATTAATAAAATACTAGAAAAGTCTATACTCATTACCCATGGTAGTTACGTTCTACAAAGTCTCCGTGAATACTGAATTAGCTAATACTGAACCATTGCTCCTAGGGAAAATACAGAGTTAGGTTCCTATAAGCCTCTTGATACAACATTCTCTTTGATCAATATATAACCTTGTTTTAATGCAGGTTTCTGTTTAAAGACAACTTATTTAATATATACTGTTGAGTCCTTAACAGTGAACTCATGGACAAGAGCACTATAATTCATGCCTGAACAAAGCTTATCTAACATATATATTTTCTCCATCATAGCCTTCTTACACTTGGGAACACTAAACAGTACTTTGGCACTAAGTTTGGGGGCCATTTTAAGCAGTGAAATCACAAATAAAAACCACAAAAGTGGGGAAAACATGACATTAAATAGATGATAAAAAGCATACTTGTTTATAATATGAGAGGTGAAACAAGAAGGCAGAGCATTGCCTTGTTCGACCTCAGCTGGGAACATGCACTTCAGGCTGCTAAAGTTTTTTGTTGCTCTGCACATGTCTGAAAATGAACATGAAAGTGCCACAAGTATTGATTTGAGAGTTACAAATAAATTTTAGCAAGTAGGCAAATTCAAAAATACAGAATCTGTGAATAATAAGCATTAACTATACTAGGTTATACCTAGAAGTTTAAAATAAATATCCATGAGCCCATACTGATGTAGTTAAATAAACAAACAAATGGGAAGAAGAGACCAATCTCCTGTGCATAAGATTCCAAATAATTTATGTAAATATCCACCCTCAAGATGTTCCCCACTCCTTAAACATTGGTTATGCATAGTGACTTCCTCCCAAAGAGTATAGAAAGGTGTTTAAAAATATAGTAACTTTACAATGGAGAAACCTGACAAGCAGTACCTCAGCCAGGTAATAAAGTTCAACTGTGATAAGTCACATCGACAGTAGGTACCCTTGATATAATGTGATGAGAATGGCACTTTACCTGTGTGGTCTTCCTCCCAAAAACCTATATCCCAAGTCTAACCATGAGAGAAACATTAGACAAATCTCAGTTGAGGGACATTGTACAAAACATTTGACCAGTACGCCTCAAAACTGTCAAGGTCATCAAAAATAAGAAGTCTTAGAAACTGTCACAGCCATGAGGAATCAAGAGATACGACTATTAAATGTAGTGTGGTATCCTGGATGGAATACTTGAACAGAAAAAGGACATTAGGAAAAAGAAGAAATCTGAGTAAAGTATGGACTTTAGTTAATAATAATGCATTAATGTTGATCCATTAATTGTGACAAATGTACTCTAATAATGTAAGATATTAACAATAGGGGAAACTAATTATAAGGTATTTGAGGACTCCCTGTACTATCTTCTCAACTTTTCTATAAATCTAAAAACTATCCTGAAACAAAAGTTTAGTCAAAAAAAGTTGTAAGGTTATCAGCAGTCTTACTTGAGGACTCCTTCCAAAAAAGTATAATACAAAGCAAGAGAGAAACATTCTCCCCTACCTTAAGACAAATTATCCAGATGCTCTGGCACCATGAATAGTCCTGTGTTCTCTTGTCAGTACCCAGAAGAAGAGCCACAGGGTCAGGAAGAGACACTTGAGTTCAACAGAGTAGGGGCAGCACCCAAAAAACAGCAGAGCCTTAATGGGAGATAGTAAGAACAGATGAATACCTAGTTAATGTGCTGCAGAGCACCAACAACACATGACAGACTTGTTCATGATCACAGGGGAAATACCAACTAGGAACTTCAAGAAAAATTTAAGAGACACAACAGAGGACTGGGATCCTGCAAGAAACAGGTGGAGCAACAGCCAGTGGTACTGAATTATGTACCATTATTATTAAGACTGCTGAGAACTAAGGAATCTTAGAGGTTACACATGCAGTGCCTAACCCATAATAGGTCCTGCAAAAGTTCAGTTGCCTACCAATATGCCAAAGTTGTCCCATCCCAGCTCACAAGAACTAATTGTTAAATCTTCAGAAATTTTGTGAACTAGTTGTTAAACACAGCCATTATTAAAATTTATATATATCTACAATTAAATTATATTAAAACCAAAGGAAATACTCAAAACATATCATTTCCTCATTCTTGTACTATATTTTATTATTCTCTATGCCCTTCAGGTTATTTACATCTATAGTCTCTGTAAGATGGAAATACCCCATAACAGTGTGCTGCTACACATCTCTTCCAACTCCTCATTCAGTGACATCACAATTGTAGCTTGACATCAGGCAGTGGGAAGTATTTACAATGTGGGAATTTGAA
Source organism: Neomonachus schauinslandi (assembly GCF_002201575.2). Taxonomy (NCBI): domain Eukaryota; kingdom Metazoa; phylum Chordata; class Mammalia; order Carnivora; family Phocidae; genus Neomonachus; species Neomonachus schauinslandi. The sequence continues at coordinate 21,434,097 of NC_058419.1, read as the reverse complement.
AATGCTAAAAAAAAAAAAAAAAAAATCAAGGTTTGATTTATCACTTTGTTGATTATCTAAACTAAAAAAAAAGTGATGGGGAAAGTCTTAACATATTATATTTAAATCTGTTGCTTTGGAGGTGTGCCTGGGTAGCTCAGCCAGTTAAGCGTCCAACACTTGGTTTCAGCTCAGGTCGTGAGATCAAGCCCCACATCACGCTCCATGCTCAGCATGGAGTCTGCTTGAGATTCCCTCTCCCTCTGCCCCTCCCCCCATTCACACACACTCGCTCTCTCTAAAATAAATAAATACAATCTTTAAAAAAAAAAACTGTTGCGTTGGAATATTGGGGAACTTGGAAAGATGGAGAAATATGAGGACCCTGAGCTTACCTCATCCCATGTTTACAATTAGATATCATCCACAGCCAAGTCAAAAGACCAGAGAGCAATCTGAAGACTGGCAGAACAAATTCCACAACTAAGTATAGAAAGAAATTGCATCTGAAAGGTTAGGAAGGTCAGAAAGGCAGAGGGAGGTTGCCCTCAGGAGGGAGGGAGCTGTGCATGTGGGGAGGGCAAATAAACAGGCTCTTGCACCAGGGAACACATGGGAAGACTTATCCCCATAAAGTTTGGCTTTAAAAACCAGAGGGGTTAAATTCCATGAGTTTGTAAAATGAGTGGGACTTAGAGCCTGGGGCTTTAAAAGTCAGCTGACTCAGCACCAGGTGAGCTAAGAAGGCAAGTGATAGGTGGGTCGCCACCCTTAAAGAGACAGCAGACTGTGTAGAGAGGCAACATAAAAATGGCAGTTTATGGGGCACCTGGGTGGCTCGGTTGGTTAAGCGTCTGCCTTCAGCTCAGGTCATGATCTCAGGGTCCTGGGATTGAGCCCCACATTGGGCTCTCTGCTCAGTGGGGAGTCTGCTTCTCCTTCTCATTCTCCCTCTGTGCTTTCTCTCTCTGTCAAATAAATAAAGTCTTTTTTAAAATGGCAGTTTATACAACAAGGGGGGCAAATGGGAGACAGATCTGGTCAAACTGATTTCAGAGCATGTTGGGAAACTTCTTTAAAAACAAGGGAGCTGGCAGGCACCATTTTCCTCCACTATCCCCCAGCATAAACACAGAGCCACCTGCAGGAGGCAGGGCCACACAGATACTTGTAGCCTTGGCCCAGGGTTCAGGGCAAATTTTGTTAAAATTGCACATGTGCCACCCAGCCACCAGGAGCAGACCTGCTGCCACACACCTTGCCCAGCTGCCACACCCACCCTTGTGCCCCTAGCCACTCTCATGCACTGCACCCAGCCCCTGGGTACACAGCTGCCACCGTGTGCCCTGCCCAGCTACTACACAGCACCCAGCTGTGCACCCACAGCCAATGTCTCACACCAGGCCCAGCCACACCCAGGATCCTCACATGCCACACCCAACCTTGCACCCCCGGCCACCCCAGTATACATACCCCAGCTGACACAGTGCTTTGGGGGATCCAGTATAGGACTAGTGGCCCACCACAAATTTTGCTACCATCACCACCCTGCTCCCAAGTTCCCCAGTGGGCCACCTCAGAGCTGGCCTGCCTGGGTCTCACTAATACCACAGGGAGTAAGCACAGCCAACAACGGGCAGAAGGGCAGGGCAGATGACTGTGCTGAAAGGAAAAGTGACTCGGCAGCAAGGCATAAGCAACTCTTTTGAAGTGCCAGGTTCTGATGAACAGGGGACACTGCACTGCAGGCACTCCGGGACCTCTTCTACATAAAGTCCCTACTTTATTAAAAAAATATATTTTCTTTATTTATTTGACAGAGAGAGAGCACAAGCAGGGGTAGCAGCAGGCAGAGGGAGAAGCAGGTTCCCTGCTGAGCAAGGAGCCTGATGTGGGACTCGATCCCAGGACTCTGGGATCATGAACCGAGCCAAAAGCAGATGCTTAACTGACTAAACCACCCAGGCATCCTAAAGTCCCTACTTTTAAGAACAGAAGACATAGCTGACTTTCTTAGCACAAAGAAACAGACTAAGAGAGGCAGACAAAATGAGGAGACAGAGAAATTTATCCCAAATAAAAGAACAGGACAAGGCCACAGCCAGAGATTTAAGCAACACAGATATAAGTAACATGCCTGATAGAGAATTTAAAACAATGATCATAATAATACTCACTGGACTTGAGAGAAGAGTAGAAGACATGAATGAGACTCTAATACAGAGATAAGGAATAACATAGAAGAGAAAAAAGGCTCAATAAATGAAATGAGAAACCCACTTGATGGAATGAATAACAGGAAGGAAGAAGCAAAGGAACAAATTAGTGACCTACAAGACAGAGTGATGGAAAGTAATCCAAATGAACAAAAGAGAAAGAAGAATTACACAAAATGAGAATATATTTAGGGAAATCAGTGACTCCATCAAATGTAATAACATTTGTATTATAGGAGTCCCAGAAAAAGAAGAGAGAGAAAAGGGGGCAGAAAATTTATCTGAAGACATAATAGCTGAAAACTTCCCTAAATCCAGATCTAGAAGGCACAGAGAGCTCCTATCAAAATCAACAAAAGCAATCTGACCCACACCAAGACACTGTAATTAAATTTGCAAAATGCAGTGAAAAAAATCTTAAAAGCAGCAAGACAAAATAAGTCCATAAATTACAAGGGAAAACCCATAAGGCTGGCAGGAGATTTTTCAACAGAAACTTTGCAACCCATAAGGGAGCAGCATGATACATTCAAAGGGCTGAATGGGAAAAATCTGCAGCCAAGAGCACTCTATCCAGTAAGGCTACCATTCAGAACACAATGATAGATAAACAGTTCCCCACACAAACAAAAACTAAAGGAGTTTGTGACCACTAACCCAGCCCTGCAAGAAATATTAAAGGGGACTCTGACTAGAAAAGAGAGACCAAAAGTGACACTATACAGGTAGGAAACAAATAGCAGGAAAAATCAATATTTCTGTAAAAAAATCAGTCAAGGAACTCACAACATAAAAGGATGTAAAATATGACAATGTATACCTAAAACTCGGGGAGGAGAGGAGTGAAAAAAGGACCATCAATTTAATATAGCAAAAATAAAAATTTCTCTTAAAAAAAATCAGTCAAGGAATTCCCCCCAAAAAAGATACAAAATATAAAAACATTTACCTGACACATGCAGAGGAGAGAAGAATGGATTCAAACTTAAACGACCATTAACTTAATATAGACTGCTATATGCAGAAGAGGTTTATACAAACCTAATGGTAACCATATATCAAAAACCACTAATAAACACACAGAGAATAAAGAGAAAGAAATCCAAACATATCACTAAAGAAAATCAGCAAAACATGAAAGATAGAAAGATAAGAAAGGATCAAAGAAAATCTTCAGAACCAATGATAAAATAAGTAATAAAATGGCAATAAATTCATATCTATCAATAATTACTTTGAATGTAAATGGACTAAATGTTCCAATCAAAAGACATAGGGTGACAGACTGGATAAAAAGAAAAACCAATTGGGGCACCTGGGTGGCTCAGTTGGGTACAGAGCTTACTTAAAAAAAAAAAAATCTCCTAAGAAACAAGACCCATCTACATGCTGCCTACAAGAGACTCATTTTATTTTATTTTAAGATTTTATTCATTTATTTGAGAGAGAGAATGAGAGAGAAAACAAGCACAAGGGAGGAACAGAGGGAGAGGGACAAGCAGACTCCATGCTAAACACAGATCCCGACAAAGGGCTTGATCCCGTGACCCATGAGATAATGACCTGAGCTGAGACCAAGAGCCAGATGCTTAACTGACTGAGCCACCTAGGTGCCCCACAAGAGACTCATTTTAGACCTAAAGACATCTGCAGATTGAAAGTGAGGGTATGGAGAAATACCTATCATGCAAATGGATGTCAAAAGAAAGTCAGAGTAACAATACTTATATCAGACAAAATAGACTTTAAGACAAAGACTGTAACACGAAACAAAGAAGGACATTATATAATAATAAATGGGACAATCCAACAAGAAGATGTAACAACTGTAAATATTTATATACCCAACATAAGAGCACCCAAATACATGAAAGAGTTAATAATAAACATAAAGGAACTAATTGATAATAGTACAATAATAGTAGGGACCTTAACACCCCACTTACATCAATGGGCAGATCATCTAAGCAGAAAATCAACAAAGAAACAATGGCTTTGAATGACACACTGGAACAGATGGATTTAACAGATATATTCAGAGCATTCCATCCTAAAACAATAGAATACACATTCTTTTCAAGTGCACATGGAACAATCTCCATAATAGATCAAATATTAGCCAACAAAACCATCCTAAACAAATTCAATATCAAAGGCATACCATGCATCTTTTCTGACCACAATGCTATGAAAATAGAAGTCAACCACATGAAAAATTCAGGAAAGACCACAAATACATGGAGGTTAAATAACATGCTACTAGACAATGAATGGGTCAACCAGGAAATCAAAGAAGAAATTAAAAAGTACATGGAAACAAATGAAAATGAAAACACAATTGTCCAAAACCTCTAGGATGCAGCAAAAGTGATTCTAAAAGGGAAGTTTATAGCAATACAGGCCTATCTCAAGAAAAGCAAGAAAAATCTCAAATAAACAACCTAACCTTACACCTAAAGGAGCTAGAAAAATAATAACAAACAAAAACCTAAAACAAGAAGAAGGAAGGAAATAATAAAGATTAGAGCAGATATAAATGATGTAGAAACTAAAAACACAACAGATCAATGAAACCAGGAGCTGGTTCTCTGAAAAAAAAATCAATAAAATTGATAAACTTCTAGCCAGACTTATCAAGAAAAAAGGAGAAAGGACCCAAACAAATAAACTCACAAATGAAAGAGGAGAAGTAACAAACAACCAGAAATACAAACAATTATAAGAGAATATTATGAAAAACTCTATGCCAACAAATTGGACAACCAAGAAGAAATGGATAAATTCCTAGAAACACAGAAACTATCAAAACTGAAACAGGAAGAAATAGAAAATTTATACAGACCAATAACCAGCAAAAAAACTGAATCAGTAACCAAAAAACTCCTAACAAACAAAAGTCCAGGACCAGATAGCATCACAGACAAATTCTATCAAACATTTAAAAGAAGAGTTAATACCTATTCTTTTCAAACTATTCCAAAAAATAGAAAAGAATGGAAACTTCCAAATTAATTTCTATGAGCCCAGCATTATCCTGATACCAAAACCAGATAAAGACACCACAAAAAAAGAGAAGTACAGGCCAATAACCTTGATGAACACAGAAGCAAAAATCCTCAATAAAATACTGGCAAATCAAATTCAACAATATATTAAAAAATATTTCATCATAATAAGTGGGATTTATTCCAGGGTTTAAGGGCGGTTCAATATTTGTGAATCAATCAACATGATACATCAATAAGAAAAAGGATAAGAAACATATGATCATTCCAATAGATGCAGAAAAAGCATTTGACAATGTACAACATCCAGTAATGATAAAAACCCTCAACAAAGTATGTTTCAAGGGAACATACCTCAACATAATAAAAGCCATATATGAAAAATCCACAGCTAATATCATCCTTAATGGGGAAAAACTAAGAGCTTTTTTCCTAAGGTCAGGAAAAGACAAGGATGTCCACTCTTACCACTTAATTGATCTTCAACAAAGCAGGAAACTATATCCAATGGGAAAAAGACAGTCTCTTCAGCAAATGGTGTTGGAAAACTGGACAGCAATATGCAAAAGAAAGAAACTGGACCACTTTCTTATACCATACAGAAAAATAAATTCAAAATGGGTTAAAGACCTAAATGAGAGACATGAAACCATAAAAATTCTAGAAGAGAACATAAGCAGTAACTTCTTTGACACTGACAACAGCAACTTCTTTCAAGATGTTTTTCCTGAGGCAAGGGAAACATAAGCAAATATAAACTACTGGGACTACATCAAAATAAAAAGCTTCTGCACAGTGAAGGATAAAGTCAATAAAACTAAAAGGCAACATACAGAATGGGAGAAGATATTTGCAAATGATATATCTGATAAAGGGTTAGTATCCAAAGTATATAAAGAACTTATACAACTCAATACCCAAAAAAACAAAATAATCTGATTAAAAATGGGCACAGGACATTAACAGACATTTCTCCAAAGAAGACATCTAGATGGCCAACAGACACATGAAAAGATGTTCATCAGCACTTACCATCAGGGAAATGCCAATCAAAACTACAATGAATTATCACCTCACACCTGTCATATAGCTAAAATCAAAAACACAAGAAACAACAGGTGTTAGCAAGGATGTGGAGAAAAGGGAACCCTGTTGCACTGTGGGTAGGAATGCAAACTGGTGCAGCAACTCAGGAAAACAGTATGGAGGTTCCTCAAAAAGTTTCAAATAGAACTGCCCTATGTTCCAGTAATTGAACTACTGGGTATTTACCCAAAGAATACAAAAACACTAATTCAAAAGGATACATGCATCCTTATGTTTATAGAAACATTATGTACAATAACTAAGATATGGAAACATCCCAAGTGTCCATCAACAGATGAATGGATAAAGAAGATGTGGTGTAGGGGCACCTGGGTAGTTCAGTTGGTTGAGAGTCCAACTCTTGGTTTCAGCTCAGGTCACAATCTCAGGGTTGTGAGATTGAGACCCATGTCAGGCTCCACAGAGCCTGCTTGAGATTCTCTGCTTCTCCCCTTGCCCTCCCACCCCCGCTCGTATTTTCTCACACTCTCTCTCTTTCTCTCTCTAAAATAAAATAAATAAAATCTTTTAAAAAAAAGCTGTGGTGTATATATGCATATATATTTTTTTATATACATACAATGGGATATTATTCATCCATTATAAAAATGAAATCTTGCCATTTGCAATGATGTGGCTGGAGCTAGAGTATAATGCTAAGCAAAATAAGTCAGAGAAAGACAAATACCATATAATCTCACTCATATGTAAATTTAAGAAACAAAACAAATGAACAAAGGACAAAAAAAAAAAAAGGTAGAGACACAAACCAATAAAGAGACTCTTAATTACAGAGAACAAACTGATGGTTACCAGAGGGGAGGTCAGTGGGGGATTGGTGAAATAGATGAAGGGGATTAAGAGTACACGTATCTTGATGAGTACTGAGTATGTATAGAATTGTTAAATCACTGTATTGTATACCTGAAACTAATATAACACTGTATGTTAAGGATACCAGATTTAAAATAAAATTAAAAGAAAAGGTTGGGGCACCTGGGTGGCACAGTCGGTTAAGCATCCAACTCTTGGTTTAGGCTCAGGTCATGATCTCAGGGTTGTGAGATGGAGCCCTGCATGGGGCTCTGCACTCAGTGTGGAGTCTGCTTAAATTTCTCTCTCCCCCTCCATCTATCCCTTCCCCCACTCTTGCTCTCAAATTAAATAAATAAATAAATAAATAGGTTGATATAGGGTGTGTAATAGATGAATCTAGGAAGGTAGGTTGGAGATCTGAAGTTGGAAACTTTGAACGTTATGCTATGGCATGTGGCATTTATTCTATAGTCTCTGAGAAGTGTTTTTCAGATATTTACAATGTTACAAACTTCTTAATGATTTGAAATAGGTGAAGGGGATTGAGAATACACTTATCATAATGAACACTAAGTATAGAATTGTTGAATTGCTATAGTGTACACCTGAAACTAATATAACACTATATATTACTGACTAGAAGTAAAATAAAAACTTTAAAAAAAATCATGAGTAGGGGGCAAGAAATCTAGTAATTACACAGAAGAGAAATTAGGCAATACCTTGATCAGATTATCAAAATGTTCATCTCCAATAAAGGACATAAGGACATCACATGGCTCCATATACCCTGAGAAGAACATCATATCACTTATACAGTACTCAGGCCAAGAATGCAAAACCTCAATCCCAATTCAAGGAAACTACAGATAAAAAAACAAAATGAGTAATACTCTATTTTTAAAAAGAGAGGGGAGCTGAAAAACAAATAACTTGTATACCAACGAAATTTCAAACTTTGATATTTCAAAGATCACCGTAAAGAAAGAGAAAAGGCAACCCAGAGAACTGGGAAAAAATTGTGCAAATAATATCTAACAGTGGATTTGTAGCTAGAATAATTAAAGAATTCTTTAAATAAATTAGACAACTTAAAAATGAGCAAAGGATCTGAACAGATATTTTTCTAAGGAAGATAAACAAATGGCCAATAAGCACATGAAAAGATGCTCACCATCATCAGCCATCAAGGAAATGCAAATCAAAACCACAGTGAGACACAATTTCACACCCACTAAGATAGCTATAATCAAAGAGTCAGATAATAACAAGTGTTAGTGAGGATGTGGAGTCACTGGAACCCTCATACATTGCTGGTAGGGATGTAAAATTGTGCAGCCACTTTGGAAAATCTGTTAGTTCCTCAAAAGGTTAAACATAGAGTTACCATTTGACTCATCAATTTCACTCAAGAGAAATGAAAACATATGTCCTCACAAAAACTTGTACACAAAAGGTCATAACAGCAGTAATCATGATAGTAAAAAGGTAGAACAACTCAAAAGTCTATCAACTGAATGGGTAAACAAAATATGATAATATTAGAAATATTATTCCAAATATATTATTCCAAATAATGGAATATGATTTGGCCATGAAAAAAAATGAAGTTCTACATGGACTAACCTTGAAAACATTACACTAAGTGAAAGAAGCCAGTCATAAAAGACCATATATTATATCATCCTGGTTATATGAAATAGCCAGAACAGGTAAATTCATAGAGGCAGAACTTAGAGGTTACAGGCTGCCTAGGGTTGGAGAGTTTGGGAGGAAATGGGCAGTGATTGCTAAAGGGTACCTAGTATCTTTTGGGGTGATGAAAATGTTCTAAAAATTGATGTAGTGATGTTTTCACAGTCCTGTGAATACATTAAAAATCATAGAGTTGTGCCTTTTAAAAATATATTTATAAATATTACAGAAAAAAATTAAAAAATAAAACTTTTGCATTGTATCTATAGTCATTATATTGTGACTAACACAAAAAATAAAGGCATTTTCTTCTGGTATTTGAAAACTATTAACCAATTCAACAAAGTTGCTTACAACACTGATGAATAAATGAAGTTCTGATATCCATATTTATTGTTTTTACTTTCATCTTATTCATTAACATAAAAGAAAATATCAACCAACACTTATGTCAGGACTATATTCATTCATCAATCACAACCATAGGTTGGCTACAGATACAAAGAATTCAACAAAAATCAAAAAAGCATTCTGTGAGAATGAACTGGCTATGTGATTTAAAATAAGGAGTAATGTATATTTTAATATGCTTTAAATTGTGTGCTACCCATCCTTCATATCAATAAGAGTAGGAATACACACGCACCCATTTTTTTTTCTAGAGAGTCTATTGTTAAACTTTTACCAGCATAACACAGCCTCCTGTCCCTTTGCTCTGAGTAAGACTATACAAATAAATATATATCAGCAGTCACTACACTCCTATTTCATTGCTTAAGTTTCTCCAAGTGACTAGAGTCTTGTTGTGCAACAGCTCCAACCTGAGAAATGGAGATAAGAATAGAGGGACTTTTGTGAAGCAGCTGGGCAGAGACTAGAGAATGGGCAGGAGATACCTATGAAAACTTAAGGAAATAGGACAAAACCTCACACATGTTAAGCAGTTCTGGCCAAGCTCAGCTCTAGCAGTCTTCTTCCCCCACCTGGACCAATTGCAAGCAAGCATAGCTCTTTTCATTCATCCTTGTCTTCCAAGCTAGGGTAAACACATTCAATTTTCAGAAGTTTCTGCTGGCAACAGAAATTGCTATATTAAAAAGAGAGAGGAGGCATTTTTTTTTTATGTATGTTGTGAAGGCATGGAAAAAAGGTGAAATACAACAGTGAATAACGTAGTACTTGTTTATATTTTGATACTGCTGCTCCCTGTCAGATTTTCCATAGCTAATGGAGAGACAACTCTATTATAAGACATGGCTCAGGGGACCTACCATCAGCATAGCTGAAGCTTGCCTTTCAGAAAGGTTCTTGTCAATTCACAGAGAGTCTTACAGAACCACAAAACCACAGTCCTTCCTGCTGCTTCTGCCTTAATTACTACTAAAAATTAGCAGCCAGCATCCATCTTTGACACAACCTTGACATGATAGTATATATACTAAGTCTACAAGAAATGCTTTTGTATTTTTGCTCCAATGTTGAGTGTGAAAAGGAGCTTTATAGTTTAATTCTGCTATGTGGCTGTTGCATGTGTGTTGTATGGGGAATGGAGAGTCAAAGGGTCAAAGACTACACAGTCATAAAATGTCAGAGCTGAAGGCAATGGGATGCTGGACCCAGCACAAACTGGTTCACAAGAACCAATTATCTGTATCTCCCAACCCCGCATTTAGTGACTACAAGTTAGTAGTTTGAAATCCACCTTGATGGGAATATTTATACCATAGAAATCAGCAAATATTACAAATCAAGGCTTTTCCCTCCTAGAGATTCAGTTTATTAGCATATCACAAGCTCAAAGGGATCTTAGTCATTATGAAATACAACTCCCTGGAGAATACTAAAGAAGTAGTATTAGGACATTGGGAAAAGGGGGAAAAAACCAAAAGGAGTGAATTTGTGAGGGACAAGGATGTTGGAGAAACCCTGCCCTATTACCATCCCCTAGGTCTTGGCTTTTGTTCCCCTTTCTCAGCCCTGCCCTAGAGTATATGGTATAAGAGGGCCACGATAGCAGTTGCCATAAATATGCTCCCAAGTGAAGAGCCACTGAGAGCTCAGCCTGTCCAAGAGTGAAAGTACAGCTTCCTCTGCCTATAGTGTCAGCTCCCAGAGGAACTACAAGGCAAAGGGGTCTTAGATCCCCACCTGGTCACCAGGAAAGCAAAGCTCCAGTACAGCTTAGCACAATGGTCTCTAGTTATAGATTAGCTACACATAATTCACCTGCTACTCAAAATTGCTAGGCTGAACTCAAGTGGCAATTCCTGAGAAATACAGGAATTAAATGACCAAGTTTATCCACACCCATCTCCTTGGCCCCTCTCATTTTACCTGGGCCATTCAAATGCACACTCAGCAGGGGCACACAGAACTCAGAAAAGTTCCTTCATTGCCTCTGCCCCTCCTCTTTAGTTGCTACATTCTAAAACTGCTCAGGAAAGAAGCTATTAATGCTGTATCATAATCATCTAGCACTTGATGCATGCATTGCATTCAACAACAAGGCCTGGCTCCACACACTTAACTAAAGTCTTTCTTTTCAGGCAAACTTTCCAACCACAAATATTTAGAGTGCCTACTATGTGCGGGCAACATACAGATATACTTATCTAAATTGATACATGCATAAATAATGCATGGACCTTGCCCTCTAAAAGTTTACAGCTACACAAAGAAGACACACATGTGACTTTACTACAGGACAAAATGAAATTTAGTGCTGAAGAGTAGCAGAGGCCTAGAGATATATAAGTCCCCAGCATCTGAAAAGATGAAGGCCAAGGAGAGAATGAAAAATATTCACTGATGTTTACTGAGCATTTATCAGTGCCACATTCCATGATAAGCCCTTCATATAAATCACTTCATTTAATCCTTACAACCAAGTAAGATAGGTAGTGTCATCCTCACTTTACAGCTGAAAACAATCAAGGCATAAAGAGGGTAAATAATTTACCCAAAATCATAGAGTTAGTTCATTGTTGGAATGGGAGTCTGTTACAGACTAAATATATCCCCCCCAAAAAATTCCTATGTTGAAACCCTAATCCCCAAAGTAGTGGGAGGTGGAGCATTTGGGAGGTAATTAGGTAATTAGGGGAGGAAGCCTAATGAATGGCATTAGTTCCCCTATAAGGGACCTTAGAGAGCTCTTTTGCCCCTTCTGCTGTGTGTGAGTATAAGGAAAAAATCATAGTCAGCAATAAAGAAGCAGGTGTTCCATCAGAATGCAACCACACTGGCACCCTAAACTTACATTTTCCAGTCTCTAGAATTTTGAGCAATATACTTCTGCTATCTATAAGTCACCCAGTCTATGATATTTTGTTATAGCAACCTGAATGGACTAAGACAGGGTCTATGCCAGGTCTTTCTGATTCCAGAACCCAAGATAGGGTTCAAAGGAAGCCGAAACAGGGTACCATACTCTTCTATATAAGAATGTGAAGATCATTTTATCACTTTAAAGGCTGTTAACAGAATTCATCATTCATTCTTCCAACATATCCCAAGCACTGTTCTTACAGTAGTGAAGAAAACAAAATTCCTTGCCTTCATGGAAGTTATATTACAATGAAAGATAAGTCCTCTTAGGGAGAAAACTCTATGTACTGGGACAAATATTTTAATAAATGCTTGGAGCAGAAAGTGATAAAGCCCATCTGATAAACACCACTGGCGATACCCCTATAATCAAAGTTAGGTTTATTAACTGGCTACAGCAAGGGATACTGCATACCAGAGTAACCATGGGCAACTCACCAAAGGAAGTGACAGTGTTATAGTAGTTCCCCCTTATCTACAGGGGATATATTCCAAGACCCCCAGTGGATGCCTGAAACCACAGATAGTACTGAACCCTATTTACACTATGTAGTTCCCTATATACACTTAGGATAAAGTTTAATTTATAAATTAGGCACAGTAGGAGATTAAAAATAAAATAGAACAATTATAGCAGTATACTGTGTTATGACTGTGGTACCTCCCTCTCTGCAGCTCTCTCTCTCACTCACTCTCTCTCAAAATATCTTATTGTACTGTACTCACCCTTCTTGTGATAATGAGATAAAATGCCTAGTGATAAGATGAAATGTGAATGATGCAGGCATTGTGACGCAGGCATTGTGACAGCGTTAGGCTACCATTGACCTTCTGCTGATTCGTCAGAAGGAACACCTGCTTCCTGACTGCAACTGACGGCAGCAGTGGGTAACTGAAACTGTGGAAAGCGAAACCAGAAACCACCACGGGTAAGGGGAAACTACCAAACTATGGATTAGGGGAGAAGAGTATAGGCACAGTGTAAATGAAGCCACAGTTTGATGGTCTTAAAGTAGAGCAGGGCTGTGTAAACGGGTAAATATCAGCCCTAGGCTGAGAAGTAGACCCAGGGTCCTGTCTCCTTGAAAACTATAGAATTAAGATAAATGGGGAATGGTGTGTTCCAAATCTCCGTATCTGAAGCTCTGCAACTTTATTAGAAATCGAGGCTGCTTCTGGGAAAGAATGGAATATTCCATTATTACTGATACATTTTCAAACAGCAAAGTTGTGACAACCTAAGATTTTAGAGCACCAGGTTTTTCAGCATCACTTTTGTTAATTAACAGAATCTGAGTTTGTACATGGAGGTGTCCGTGGAGGTGATCCCACAATACTAACAACCTGAGTGTTAATTGGCAACATGGCCACAGAATGGTGAGGAGGCTGCTTTGTCAATATAAAGGGCAAAGAATTTGGTGTTGCCAGGACAGTATGGGAGGGAGAGGTGAGGAGCTGAGACAGGAGGGTCATAGGGAGAGTGAGATAGAGCAAGCCTGGAGGGGAGGGTAATGTGACCCTGCCCACATACACACTGTGGAAAATCTACTGAATTTATAGATGGTTTGAGAAAGATGCTATGTTTCACAACAAGTAAATATAGTGTGGGACAGGGACAATATGAGTGTCCAGGAAGTATATGAGGCTCCCCTGGAAGTTAACCAAAATCTTTGGGATGTGTTTCAACTTCCACAGGCCATGAGGCAATTTCAAATCTTAGATCACAAAGGTAGGAAAACTCCAAACGGATATAAAACATATAGGTCATGGGGCAAATCAAAGAAATAGCTCACAGAGCAAAGCAATTAAGTGTTATTCAACTGACAAGGAATAAATTTAGAGAACACATTCCCTCAAGAAGTAGACACCTGGATTTGAGCTCCACCTCTATTAGTGAACAATTGCCAAATTCAGAAATAGACCAAGAGAAGTCAAAAGGGCCAAGAAGGAAGCAGTTGATACAAGCAAGATATTAAGAATTTAAGAAAGCCAGCTGGCTAAAACAGCACTATTTCCATGTACTTCTTCCTCAGGAAGCAGGTGGTTCCAGAGGGTTCTTGTGGCCTACCCTAAAGATAAAGGCATGACAATCAGATGCATCTGCCTAATGGAAATGGAGTGTCTGCAGTTGTGTTGTACTAGGAATGTGGAAACGCAGCTAAACCTGCAGGGAGGCAAAGATCATCATAAACCTGATTCTTCAAAATCTTAACATCTTGGTATTTTAAGAACATACAACCTACACATGAGTGGCTGAGCCATTAAAAGTCACCAAGTGAATCAAGAGCCATCATCCTGAGCAAGAAAAACAAATGGGCTGGAGTTAGACTTTGAGACTTAGTGGGACGTATCTGTCATTCACGGATATTTTATTTGTCCCCCACAGTGACCATAAAAATTTCTTTAAACAAATTAAAAAATAAAAATTTCTTTAACTTCCAAACATTTAAAAAATTCATTGAAACTAAGGAGAATGAAAACACATTGGTTCAAAAACCTATGGGATACTGCAAAGGTGGTCCTAAGAGGGAAATACATAGCCATCCAAGCCTCTCTCAAAACAGTAGAAAAATCCCAAATGCACAAGCTAACCTTACACCTAAAGGACCTGGAGAAATCACAGCAAATAAAGCCTAACCCACGTAGGAGAAGAAAAATAATAAAGATTAGAGCAGGAATCAATGAAATAGAAACCAGAAAAACAGTAGAACAAATCAACAAAACTAGAAGCTGGTTCTTTGAAAGAATTAATAAGATTGATAAACCTCTGGTCAGACTTATCCAAAAGAAAAGAAAAAGGACCCAAATTAATAAAATCATGAATGAAAGAGGAGCAATCATGACCAACACCTAGAAAATACAATTTTAAGAACATATTATGAGCAACTATATGCCAACAAATTAGGCAATCTGGAAGAAATGGATGCATTCCTAGAAACTTATGAATTACCAAAACTGAAACAGGAAGAAATAGACAATCAGGACAGACCAGTAATCAGTAAGGAAATTGAAGCAGAAACCTCCCAAGAAAACAAGAGGGAGGGTCAAGGGCCAAATGGCTTCCCAGCAGAATTCTACCAAACATTTAAAGAAGAAATACTACTTATTCCACTGAAGCTGTTTCAAAATATAGAAAGGGACAGAAAACTTCCAAACTCCTTCTATGAGGCCAGCATTACTTTGATCCCAAAACCAGACAAAGACCCCACCAGAAAGAATTACAGACCAATATCCCTGATGAACATGGATGCCAAAATACTCAACAAGATCCTAGCCAATAGGATCCAAGAGTACATTAAAAGGATTATTCACCACGATCGGGTGGGCTTTATTCCTGGGATGCAAGGGTGGTTCAACATTCACAAATCAATCAGCGTGATAGAGCACATTAACAAAAGAAGAGACAAGAACCATATGATCTTCTCAATTGATGCAGAGAAAACATTCGACAAAATACAGCATCCTTTCTTGATTAAAACTCTTCAAAGTGTAGGGATAGAGGGAACATACCTCAATATCATAAAAGCCATCTATGAAAAGCCCACAGCAAATATCATTCTCAATGGGGAAAAACTGAGAGCTTTTCCCTTAAGGTCAGGAACATGACAGGGATACCCATTCTCACCATTATTGTTCAACATAGTACTGGAAGTCCTAGCCTCAGCAATCAGACAACAAAAAGAAATAAAAGACATCCAAATTGGCATAGAAGAAGTCAGACTCTCTCTCTTTGTAGATGACATGATACTCTATGTGGATTCCGCCCCCAAATTACTAGAACTCATACAGCAATTCAGCAATGTGGCAGGATACAAAAATCAATGCACAGAAATCAGTTGCATTTCTATACACTAACAATGTGACTGAAGAAAGAGAAATCAAGAAATTGATCCCATTTACAAGTGCACCCAAAACCATAAGATACCTAGGAATAAACCTAACCAAAGAGGTAAAGGATCTGTACTCTAGAAACTATAGAACACTTATGAAAGAAATTGAGGAAGACACAAAAATGGAAAAACATTCCATGCTCATGGATTGGAAGAATAAATATTGTTAAAATGTCTGTGCTACCCAAAACAATTACACATTCAGTGTAATCCCTATCAAAATACTATCCACATTTTTCACAGAGCTGGAACAAACAATCCTAAAATTTGTATGGAAACAGAAAAGACCCTGAATAGCCAAAGTAATGTTGAAAAAGAAAACCAAAGTTGGGGGCATCACAATGCCTGACTTCAAGCCATATTACAAAGCTGTGATTATCAAGACAGCATGGTACTGGCACAAAAACAGACACATAGATCAATGGAACAGAATAGAGAGCCCAGAAATGGACCCTCAACTCTATGGTCAACTAATCTTTGACAAAGCAGGAAAGAATATCCAAAGGAAAAAAGACAGTCTTTTCAAGAAATGGTGTTGGGAAAATTGGCCAGCAACATGCAGAAGAATGAAACTGGATCATTCTCTTATACCATACACAAAATAAACTCAAAATGGATGAAAGACCTAAATGTGAGACAGGAATACATCAAAATACAATCAAAATACAGGTAGTAACTTCTTTGACCTTGACCACAGCAACTTTTTGCAAGACACATCTCTAAAGGCAAGGGATACAAAAGCAAATATGAACCAGTGGGACTTCATCAAGATAAAAAGCTTCTGCACAGCAAAGGAAAAAATCAACAAAACTATAAGGCAACCTACAGAATGGGAGAAGATATTTGCAAATGACATATCAGATAAAGGGTTGGTATCCAAGATCTATACAGAACTTATCAAACTCAACACCCAAAAAACAAATAATCCAGTCAAGAAATGGGCAGGAGACATGAACAGACATTTCTCCAAAGACATATAAATGGCTAAGAGACACATGAAAAAAAGCTCCATATCACTTGCTATCAGAGAAATACAAATCAAAACCTCAATGAGATACCACCTTACACCAGTCAGAATGGCTAAAATTAACAAGACAGGAAACAACAAATGTTTCCTGGTGAGGATGTGGAGAAAGGGGAACCCTGTGACACTGTGGTGGGAATGCAAGCTGGTACAGCCACTCTGGAAAACAGTATGGAGTTTCCTCAAGATGTTAAAAATAGAGCTACCCTATGACCCAGCAATTGCACTATTTACCCCAAAGATACAGATGTAGTGAAAAGAAGGGCCACATGCACCCCAATGTTCATAGTAGCAATGACTACAATAACCAAACTGTGGAAGGAACTGAGATGCCTTTCAACAGATGAGTGGATAAAGAAGATGTGGTCCATATATACAATGGAATATTACTCAGCCATCAAAAAGGATGAATACCCACCATTTGCATCGACATGGATGGAACTGGAGGTGATTATGCTAAGTGAAATAAGTCACAAAGAGAAAGACAATTATCATATGGTTTCACTCATATGTGGAACATAAGGAATAGCACAGAGGACCATAGGGGAAGGGAGGGAAAACTAAAGGGGGGAGAAATCAGAGAGGGAGATGAACCATGTGAGACTCTGGACTCCAGGAAAAAAACTGAGGGTTTTAGAGGGGAGGGGGTGGGGGAATGGGGTAGCCAGGTGATGAGTATGGAGGAGGGCATGTGTTTCTGATGAGCACTGGGTGTTATATTAAGTAATGAATTGTTGAACACTACATCAAAAACTAATGATCTACTGTCAGAATGGCTAAAATTAACAAGTCAGGAAACAACAGATGTTGGCGGGGATGTGGAGAAAGGGGAACCCTCCTACACTGTTGGTGGGAATGCAAGCTGGTGCAGCCACTCTGGAAAACTGTATGGAGGTTCCTCAAAAAGTTGAAAATAGAGCTACCATATGATCCAGCAATTGCACTACTGGGTATTTACCCCAAAGATACAAAAGTAGGGATCTGAAGGGGTACATGCACCCCAATGTTTATAGCAGCAATGTCCACAATAGCCAAACTGTGGAAAGAGCCAAGATGTCCATCGACAGATGAATGGATAAAGAAGAAGTGGTATATATATACAATGGAATATTATGCAGCCATCAAAAGGAATGAGATCTTGCCATTTGCAACGATGTGGATGGAACTGGAGGGTATTATGTTGAGCGAAATAAGTCAAACAGTGAAAGACATGTATCATATGATCTCACTGATATGAGGAATTCTTAATCTCAGGAAACAAACTGAGGGTTGCTGGAGTGGGGGGTGGGGTGGGAGGGATGGGGTGACTGGGTGATAGACACTGGGGAGGGTATGTGCTCTCGTAAGCGCTGTGAATGGTGCAAGACTGTTGAATCTCAGATCTGTACCTCTGAAACAAATAATGCAATATATGTTAAGAAAAAAAAAAGAAGAAGAAGAAGGTAGCGGGAGGGGAAGAATGAAGCGGGGGAAATCGGAGGGGTAGATGAACCATGAGAGACGATGGGCTCTGAAAAACAAACAGGGTTCTAGAGGGGAGGGGGGTGGGAGGATGGGTTAGCCTGGTGGTGGGTATTGAGGAGGGCACATTCTGCATGGAGCACTGGGTGTTATGCACAAACAATGAATCATGGAACACTTCATCTAAAACTAATGATGTAATGTATGGGGATTAACATAAGAATAAAAAAAATAAAAATAAATTAAAAAAAACTAATGATGTACTATACAGTGGCTAACTGAACATAATAAAAAAAATTTTTTTAAATAACATCTAGTTTGTCTGATATAAGTATGGCTATTCCAGCTTTCTTTTGCTGTCCATTAGCATGATAGATGGTTCTCCACCCCTCCCTTTCAATCTGGAGGTGTCTTTCGGTCTAAAATGAGTCTCTTATAAGGAACGTATTGATAGGTCCTGTTTATTTTCTTTATCCTTTTGGATTCCCTATGTCTTTTGATTGGAACATTTAGTCCATTTACATTCAGAGTGATTATTGGTAGATATTAATTTAGTGCCATTGTACTACCTGTAAAATCTCTGTTCCTATAGATTGTCTCTGTTCCTTTTTACACTTTGTTGCTTTTGATCTCTCTTTCCTGCTCAAAGGGTCCCCTTTAATATTTCTTGCAGAGCTGGTTTAGCATTCACAAACTCCTTTAGTTTTTGCTCTTTTGGAAACTCTTTCTCTCTCCTATTCTGAATGACAGCCTTGCTGGATATAGTATTCTTGGCTGCATATTTTTCCCATTCAGCATGTTGAGTACATCATGCCACTTTCTCCTGGCCTTTCATGTTTCTGTGGACAGATCTGCTGTTAACCTTATGTGTCTACCCTTGTAGGTTAAGGACCTTTTGGCCCTAGCTGCTTTCAGAATTCTTTCTTTATCTTTGTATTTTGGAAGTTTCACTATGATATGTCTTGGTGTTGACCTGTTCTTGATTTTTGAGGGGAGTTCTTTGTGCCTCTTGGACTTGAATGCCTGTTTCCTTTCCCAGATTAGGGAAGTTCTTACCTATAATTTTTTCAAATAAACCTTCTGCCCCTTCTTCCTACTCTTCTTCTGGGACTCCTATGATATATTATTGCACTTCATGGAATCTCTGAGTTCCCTAAGTGTATATTCGTGATCTAATAGTTTCCTTTCTCTCTTCAGCTTCATTATTTTCTACAATTTTATCTTCTTTATCACTGATTCATTCCTCTGTTTTTTTCTTGTGATTACATCCAGTCGAGTTTGCATCTCAGTAATAGAATTTTTTATTTTGGCTTGACCAGTTTTTAGGTCTTTTATCTCTGCAGCCAGGGTCTCTCTGGGGTCTTCTATGCTTCTTTCAAGCCCAGCTAGTATTTTCATGACTGTTGTTCTACATTCTTGTTCAGATATATTGCTTCTATCTGTTTTGAGCAAATCCCTGGCTGTGATTTCTTCTTGATCTTTCTTTTGGGGAGAATTCCTCCATCTTGTCATTATGTCTAGGTTTCTGTTGTTTGCATGTTATGAAAGCTTGGTATGTTACCTGCTCCTGAGAGTAATACTATATTAAGCAGGGGTCCTACATTTTCCAGGGCCTGGTGCTTCAGGAAGTATTTATGGTGTATGCTGTGTGTACTCTGCTGTTGTATTTTGGTTGTTCTTTCCCACAGGTCAGTCTCTGCAGAGTTCCTCCTTGCGTGCAGGGGTAGTATTTGGATCTCTAACTAGGTATGCTTTGATTTGTTTGTTAAATCTGATTTAAGAAAAAAAAAAAGCCTAATCCAAGAAAAAAGGAAAAGGCACAAGAAAGCAAACAGACAAACAAAAACTATAAACCTGATTCCAAAGAAAAAGAAAGAAGGAAAAAAGAAAGAGGGGGGAAAAAGCCTGATCCAAAAAATGAGAAAAGGAAACAAGTCAACAAATGAACAAAAAACTATAAAGCCTGATGCCAAAGAAAAAAGAAAAAATATACAAAATTTTAAAAAGTAAAAAGACCAAAAAAAGCCTAGTTGTATTTCCACCAGACCTGAACTGAAGCTGATACTTTGGAGCACTACATGATTTGTAGCCTTGATGCATGTGGAGGGCCTGTATTGGTCTTCTAAGGGAGAGAGGCCCACTGTACTGGCTCACAGTCAGACCTGCCCTAATAAATATGCTCCTGCCAGATGCTGGAGGATGGGGTTTGGTGTAAGCAACTCCAACCGCCATTGGAAGCACTGTGTTTCTCTCTGAAGTCCAACAGTGTTGGTGGGCAGGGGGGTAGAAGATGGTGTCATTGTGTCCTCTCCTCCCTGGGGAGGGGAACTTGCAGCTGCTGCTGTTCAGGAGGCCCTCAGATAAAAATGAATACTCTCCTCTTCTGTGTCTCAGGCTTTCATCAGATCCCTGCCTTCAACCTGTCTGTGCCTGGCCCTCAGCTCACCCAGTGCCACAGTTCACCTGTGTTTTATCTCTGGATGGCTGCAAGGATTCAAAACAACAAATCTTAAAGTACCTGACCAGGCACGGACCTGCTCCCTTTCCTTGGAGGAGAGCCTTGTAGCCCTGCACCCAGCACCTTTCTGTCCCAGAAAAACAGTAGCACTCTTATGTGAGTGCCCGGAGTCTATGTTGAAGCACAGCAAAAAGCTGCAACTAGGTTATCTGCCCTCTGCATGTGTCTCTGTCTCCTGCTGTTGAATGGCCACTCAATGCCACCTCATGGGTCTTTTGTCCTTGAAGAGGCAATATGCTCTTTTCCAAATGCACTCCCATAAAGGGAACGTTCTCTCCTCATGCAACCCAGGGGATCCCCACACCATAGTGCCTTGTGTGAACCCTGTGCACTGCTCTGCTCACTCTCCTACATTTCCTCCTCTCCTTCACTTCTCTCTAGGAAAAGGGCTCCCACCCCTCTGCAATACTGTGGTTTTTTTTCTCTCCCAGTTCACATCTCTGAACCTTGCATCTGCCACATTTTCTCCCTCCAGTTGTGCAGGTTGTTTTCTTAATCCTCAGATTGATTTCCTAGTTGTTCAAAATGATTTGTTATTGATCTAGCTGTGTTCAAGGGACAAGGCAAGCCCAGGGTCCCCCTACTGTTCTGCCATCTTAACTCCTCCCAAAAATTCACTTTATAATCCTGTTTATTTACTCCCTGTATTGAATTTCTACAATGGACCAGGCATTGTAATAGGCACTGGAGAGGAAAAGATATTATCTGTCCTCAAGGATCTTCCCTTCTGGGAAGTGGTAAGTTCAGTAACAGAGACATGAATGAGACAGAGCATGGTCACCAAGGTGGGGTTACTGGGGATTTTGTTTTCTTCATCTATGTGGTCACATGTGTCTCCAAGGGCTTGCATGACAAATAGTAAGAGGTCAAAATAGTTTTTGACTTTACAACAGTAAGAGGTAAAATTTACACAACTCTGCTGGAGTCCAGAGAGTGTACAAGGTCCAGCCACTGAGACAAGTCATAGCATCCAGAGTCTTTTCTGTATCAAGGGCTCACTTCTCTGATGAATGAACTATGAATCTATAGCTCTTTCTTTCTCTCATACACACACACACACACACACACACACACACACACACACACACACACACACCAGTCTTCTAGGCATTTCTCTACCTTGTGGGGATCTGTGCTTAGCTGAGGTCTTTAAGAGCCATCCCATACACTGTTAGAGCCTGGCTGCATTGGTTGAGGCAGCTCTAGGACCCATAAATCCCCCTGGCTGCCACTTTTACTTAAGACCAGAAGTGGTCAATGCCTTCCTTAAGAAAGATATAAAATCTGGAAACAAGCTACACTTGCCCCTATTTTATTCAGTAATTAAAGGTGGCATATGTGAGTGAGGAAAGAGATATGGGGAAAGAAATAACAGAAAAGCTAGAGATGCCATTAGCTGAGGCAATAATTTTGAGAAGTCCATTTTCTTGGCCAGCTGGGCCAGTTTTTGTTAGTATTAAAATGGGAATCTTGAACTATTTTGCACAGGTTGGGATACTGAGGAACATTCATTCTCTTTTCTTTTCTTTTTTTTTTTTTTTTTTATTTATTTGACAGAGAGAGACACAGCGAGAGAGGGAACACAAGCAGGGGGAGTGGGAGAGGGAGAAGCAGGCTTCCCATGGAGCAGGGAGCCTGATGCGGGGCTCGATCCCAGGACCCTGGGATCATGACTTGAGCCGAAGGCTGATGCTTAAAGACTGAGCCACCCAGGCTCTTTTCATTCTAAGTGTCTGAAAGAACACTGTCAGCTTACTTTATATTTTTAACTTTATTTTTTTGTTTTTATTCTTTCTGTAATATACAAACCAACCATAGGCAAAATTATGAAGTCAGAAAAAATTGTCTTTGGTACTCCCTCATCTTCACTAGCTTCCTACACTACTCCTTTTATCCCTTTCCTTTTCATCCCTTCCCAGATTCTCTGAGCCTGCAGCTTTTCTTCTGTCCCGCCACTGTTAAATCTTGCTCCAGGAAAGTATGGAAAACTCCTTCATTAATGGAAAATGACTGATGGCAGCTCCAAGAGCCACTGTGTAGAAAGTGACCTGACTCCATTTAAGGAATAAGTTTCTATATGACATCTTTGGCATCTGGCCCCAGTTGATGGAGGCAGGTGTAAGATGGGATGGGAACATTTTGTTTCCTTTTTAATGCACTGTGAATTTGAATCTCAATGAAAAAATGATCTCTCTTTGCTCAATACAGTGGTAAAGAACATAGGCTCTGAAATCAGACCGACCTGGATTATATCCCAGTTCATCAATTAATAGTTGGGTGTCCTTAAACAAGTTCTGTAACCTATGTTCCTTGATTTCCTCATCTGTAACATGTGGGTGAAAATACCTAGTAACTGGGTTGTTTTAAGGATTAAGTAATATAGGTAAGGCTCTTGGTAAGGGTGTTAGCACACAGAGTGATCGTTTAAGTATTTAGTACTATAAATACAACCTTATTCATGTCATTCCTCTGCTCAGAAAACTTCCATGATTTCCTACTGCCTAGAGAATCAAGTCCTAGACTCTTATCTTGTCATTTACAAATCTATAAGATTGGGCTATAAGTTAAAACACCCTAAGAATGTTTTGGACATTCTCTGTCCATCAATTCTTTGAACTATAGAGTCAGACTCAATAAAAGGAAAGAGAAGGCCTTTCCTGGATAGCAGTGAGCTGTGTATAAATGTAGGTAAATCTAGTCCAAATTCGTAGAAAAATATACAGAAATCCAAAATAAGTCCTCTTCATTTTGGTTTACTCAGGGAGATTGTGGAGGCATGCAGAGGAGCACTGGTAATCCAAGAATGGGTAACAGGTTCTTTTCACAATTAAGAAACTGATGCCCAAAGAAAATAAATCACATAGCTCAACCATAGAGACCTTGAACTAGGACCCTGTAGTCCTTTCAGTTTAGTGGACTTTTAGGCCAGCTTTCATTCACTGTACCATTCTACTTCCTATTTTCTAGGGTAGGATAGAAGTGGAGCTGAATAACAAAGCTCATTTTCAGACATTAACAAATTAGTTGTAATTAATTTCTCAGAGCTGCTTGCAATCCCATGTGATATCCTAAGGAAAGGGGTCACTTAAACAGATAAGTGTAGGTGAGAACAGGAGATACTGCAGGGAGGGCAACACCAGATGGTTCACAGCAATGGGAGGCAGCATGGGGGCACTGGGCATCTGGAGAGCAGAGAGCCAGAAGAGGAATGAAGGCCTGCTCCAAGCAAGATAATTTTTTACCTTTCAGGTGTACTTCATTTGCCTTTGGGGCAGTGGCAGGAATGGGAAGTATAATGATGGTTAAGATTCAGGGTTGACTTTAAATCTGCTGAATTGAGGTCACCTAATCTTGACCTTCATTCCTTGACTGATGCTGAATTCAGCATTCAAACAAATTACTCTTTGCAGTTAAAATCTCCATAGATGAGTCCTTTTGTAAGCTATGCTTAGTATGCTAATGAATCATGCTTGTCTATGAGTTTATCGTTGAAGGGCTTATGAAGAGCAATCTATCAAAAATGGTTTATATCTTCAGCTTGCCTCTAAAATTGTCATTGGTGAATGCGTACTGATGTTCAGAGTCCCCATTATGTCACCGTACTAGAAGAGCTTGCCCTGGGCTCCAAATATTAGCTATGGTTTCCTTGTACTGTAGCACCTCAGGAAACTTGCCATTCCTAAATTTTATGGAACTTAATGGGTAAAGATTCTAAATTAAAAGAGCTTTCCAGGGAATACAATACTCATGTTAGCTGGCCAAGAGAATATTTCCTGATCTCCCTGTACCCAGAAAACCAAATTGGTAAGGCAGCTTTAGTGTATTGGCAAGAACACTTGACACTGACTAGCTCTGTGGCCTTGGTCATGTCACTCCTCTAGAGCCTGGTTTCCCTTCTATGATACAGGGAATAATTTTCTTACCTCACCTTACCTGAATTGGAGCCCCCTGCTTCTCCTGTTACTAGCAAATACATTTCATTATGAATTAGAGTGCAACTTTTAAATATAATTTAAGAATGTTACCATCTAGTGTGTTCTCTAAGCCTTTCCCACGCCTGTTTATGAGGCTGTCTTTTTTTTTTTTTAACTTCTTTGTTAATCACAGCAGATATCTCTGTCATTTGGGGACTAACTCTGTATTAATGAATATGGATTGGACTCTTCCTAATTGTTCTCTGAACACCTCCCAATTTTCAGAAGGGTAATTGATTTCAATCAACTTCTTTAGTGCACTCTCTACACTCTTGAAGCCTGTAATTTTCAAGTTCAATATTTGTGTGCTTGTACCCTCAGGAGTGCTTCAGTTGGATCCCATTTTAATCCTAGAATTCTAACCAGTCACCAGCTTGGAGTGTATTTATCACTACTTTTTAGTATGGCTGAGCCTTGATTTAGAGCATAACCCATATACAAAACCTAAATTTTCTAAAAAGTCAAATTATAAAAGCACTCTTCAATTTAAAATATAAAAAAGTTATTTGGCTTTAGTGAAGAGTGTATAGAAATGTTTCCTATGCCTTTAGCTGTATAATAGTCTGGGGCAAAGAAACGAAAGGTCAGATGTCAGGTGTTTATTGTGGACAATTAGTCAAAGAGAAGACTCGGAAATGAGAGAAACTCATCGGGGCAGTAATAATTTCATTTACAAAATTTGGTTTTAGCCTAACTTCTAGAAATGCAGAGAATAAAAAGTATATTTGGATACATTTCCACATAATAGCTAGACTTTTCTGGTTCTGAAACTTTTCCCATATGATTTATATGATATATGATATATATATATTGCTCAAGTCCATGTTCAAAGATCTATAGTGACTATTTTCCTATGGAATTTGGAGTGATTAATTTTACCCCACACTAGATATTTTGTCATTACTTCTGCCTCTGAGAGATCAAAGCTTCCTTTTTTTAAATAAAGATTTTATTTATTTGTCAGAGAGAGAGAACAAGCAGGGGGAGAAGCAGGCTCCCCGCTGAGCAAGGAACCGGATGTGGGACTTGATCCCAGGACCCTGGATCATGACCTGAGCCAAAGGCAGACACTTATCCGACTGAGCCACTCAGGCATCCCAGAGCTCAAAGCTTCTTATCAGATTCTTTTGGGAGGAATACCTAAATCGAGAATAGACCCTTTCATCACTATTTTGTACTAAAATTAACCTCATTGAGGTTCTTATTACTATTCTTTGAGATTCTTATTTCCATTCTTCAGCTGCACTATTGCAAAAACCTAACTGGACTCCCTATTTCTTTTTTCTCTCCACTTCAACCCAACACACACTATTGCCAGAATAATTTTCCCCAAACATTGTGCATTCCCTTATTAGATCTTCAGTGGCTACCTATTACCATTGACCTGGAATGCCATATCCCATAATCCAACTTTTGAATTTACCTTTCTAATTCTATTTGTTATTACAAATTCATATACTGTGTGCTCCAGCCTGCAGAACTATTGTGATTCCTTGAATACTCCATGCACATTTACACATACCCCTGTGTCTACTTATGCTGTGCTTTCAGCCAGTATCTCTTTCTCACCATCTCTCTGTATCTGCATTTTATGGGTCTGCATTTGTTAGGTAAACATAGAACTTTTGTTGAGAGATACAATAAAGTAGAATGGCTTTAAAAATTCAGAAGTTCATTTTTCTCTAATGTGACAGTTCTGTCATGTTTCAGAATGGCAGTGGTTATGCTTTGCATGGCCATTCAAGAACTTAACATCTTGATAAGTTGTCAATTAAACAAGTTACTGCTCTAACATCCCTTAGGGTGCAGTCCTCCTCTGAGTGGTAAAGGCTGGCCCACCTCATCCAGGTTCCAGCAGGAGGAAGAGGAAGGAGTGCATAAAACAGGTCTATTCTCTTAAGGCTTATACCTGGAACAGGCACATGCCAACTTTTCACATTCCATTGGCAATAAATCAGTCACACATTCACACATAACTGCAAAGGAGGCTAGGTATTATACAAGAGTAGGCATTATAGTCTAGCCACATATATGGAAGAAGTGGAGGACAAATTTTGGTGGCCAACTCTAAGTTTATGCCACACTGTTGAAATTTGGTTCATTTGCCATTTCCTTCTTTCAGGCCTTTCCTGAACCCCTCAGCTGAAAGTGATTTCTCCTTCCTCTGAACTACTCTAGTCCAGGGTTTCTCCGCCTGTGATGTGTATAAGAATCATTTGTGGTTTGGGGGGGCGGAGCAAGATGGCGGAGGAGTAGGAGACCTGGATTTCGTCTCCTCTCAGGAATTCAGCTGGATAGGGATCAAACCATTCTGAACACCTACAAACCCAACAGGAGATCGAAGAAAGGAATAGCAACAACTCTCTGAACAGAAAAGCGACCACTTTCTGGAAGGTAGGACGTGCGGAGAAGTGAATCCGAGGTGATATTCGGGAGGATAGACGGCGGGGGAAGGGCCTCCGTCGGCCGCTTCTGGCAAGTGATAGAGCCGCGGAGCACAAAATCAGAACTTTTAAAAGTCTGCTCCGCCGAGGGACGTCACTCTGGTGGCTAAGCGGGGGGTGGAACCCTCCGGGACAGTGTGGTCTCAGGACCCTCGGGGTCACAGAAGGACCGGGGGTGCCTGAGTGTGGCAGAGCTCCCAGGTATTGGAGCAGGGAAGCCGGCTGCAGAGGCAGAGCCCAGGCGCGGGCTCTCAGCTCGGGGTTGCCATAAACCGTGATCCGCGGCACAGTCGGGCCCCTGCTCCTCCAGCAGGGACCCAACAAGCGGCAGATCCGGGGAGACTCACCTTCCTCCCCTGGGAGGAGCCGCGCGGGAGTGCACTGCAGGGATCTGCTGGGTTTGGAGACTCCACCCGGGGTCGGGTGCCAAAGATAGAAACGCGCGGTCACAGGCCGGGTGAGCACGGAGTGCGGCCAGAGACCGGGGAGACGGGAGTGACTGACGGCTTTTCTCTGGGGGATCACTGAGAAGCGGGGCCCTGAGTTCTCGGCTCCTCCGCGGCGGAGATTGGGAGGCCGCCATTTTCACTCTCCGCCTCCAAAGCTGTACGGAAAGCTCGCAGGGAACAAAAGCCCCGGAGAGCAAACCCGAGCAGATTACTTAGCCGGGAGGGGGCAAGGGCGGGGCAATTCCGCCTCCGGCAGAGACATTTGAAAACCACGGCAACAGGCCCCTCCCCAGAAGATCAGAGAGAACAGCCAGCCAAGACCAAGTTTACCCATCAATGAGAACGGAAGAACTCCAGCACTAGGGGAATACTGCACATAGAATTCATGGCTTTTTTACCATGATTCTTTAGTCTTTCAAAGTTAATTTTTTTTTAACTGTCTTTTTTTCTTTTTTTTTTCTTTTTGAATTTTTCTTTTTCCCTTTTTCAACCAACATCTTATCAATCCCTTTTTCTTTTAAAAAAATATTTTTATTTTTCATTTTTAGAGTCATATTCTATCCCTTCATAGTAGTTACCCGTATTTTTGGCTTATATATATAAGTTGTTCTCTCTTTAAAATTTTGAGATAGTTTCTTCTAACAGATTAAAATATACCCTAAATCTCTAGTATATGGTGTTTTCTATTGCCCTGCCTGATCACATCCTCTCCCTTTTTTTTTCTTTTTTCTTTTTTTTAAATCCTCTTCTTTCTTTTTTCAAACAACTTCTTATCAATTCCTTTTATAAAATTTTTTATAATTTCCATCTTTACAGTCATATTCCATCCCTTCATCATATCAACCCTTATTTTTGTACATATATAAGTTTTTCTTTCTTTAAAATTTTGGGAGGCACTTTCTTCTAAAAGACCAAAATACACCCCAAATCTAGTGTGTGGCACTGATCTATATACCAGCCTGATCATATTTGATCACATTCTGTTTTTTTTTTTTGTTGTTGTTGTTGTTTTGTTTTGTTTGTTTTTATCTTTATCTTTTTCTTTTTTTTCTTTTTCTTTTTTCTCTCTTTCCCTTTCTTTTCCCACTGCTTCAAGTCTTTTCTGATTTGTTTAGAGTATATTTTCTGGGGACGTTGTTACTCGGCTAGCATTTTGTTCTCTCATTAATCTATTCTCCTCTGCACAAAAGGACAAGACGGAAAAAATCACCTCAACAAAAAGAACAAGAGGTAGTACCGACTGCCAGGGACCTACTCAATACGGACATTAGTACGATGTCAGATCTAGAGTTCAGAATCATCACTTTAAAGATACTAGCTGGGCTTGAAAAAAATATGGAAGTTATTAGAGAAACCCTTTCTGGAAAAGTAAAAGAACTAAAATCCAACCAAGTCGAAATCAAAAAGGCTATTAATGAGGTGCAATCAAAAATGGGGGCACTAACTGCTAGAATAAATGAGGCAGAAGAGAGAATCAGTAATATAGAAGATGAAATGATGGAAAATAAAGAAGCTGAGAAAAAGAGAGATAAACAACTACTGGATCACGAGGGCAGAATTCGAGAGATAAGCGATACCATAAAACGAAACAACATTAGAATAATTGGGATCCCAGAAGAAGAAGAAAGAGAGAGAGGGGCAGAAGGTATAATGGAGCAAATTATAGCAGAGAACTTCCCTAATTTGGGGAAGGAAACAGGCATGAAAATCCAGGAAGCACAGAGAACCCCTCTCAAAATCAATAAAAATAGGTCAACACCCCGACATCTAATAGTAAAGCTTACGAGTCTCATAGACAAAGAGAAAATCCTGAAAGCAGCTCGGGAGAAGAGATATGTAACCTACAAGAGTAGAAACATTAGATTGGCAACAGACCTATCCACAGAGACCTGGCAGGCCAGAAAGGACTCGCAGGATATATTCAGAGCACTAAATGAGAAAAATATGCAGCCAAGACTACTAGATCCAGCTAGGCTGTCACTGAAAATTGAAGGAGAGATAAAAAGCTTCCAGGACAAACAAAACTTAAAGGAATTTGCAAACACAAAACCAGACCTACAGGAAATCTTGAAAGGGGTCCTATAAGCAAAGAGAGAGCCTAAAAGCAACATAGACCAGAAAGGAACACAGACAATATACGGTAACAGTCACCTTACAGGCAATACAATGGCACTAAATTCCTATCTTTCAATAGTTACCCTGAATGTAAATGGGCTAACTGCCCCAATCAAAAGACACAGGCTATCAGACTGGATTAAAAAACAAGACCCATCGATATGCTGTCTGCAAGAGACTCATTTTAGACCCAAAGACAGCCCCAGATTGAAAGTGAGGGGGTGGAAAACCATTTACCATGCTAATGGACACCAAAAGAAATCAGGGGTGGCAATCCTTATATCAGACAAATTAGATTTTAAACCAAAGACTGTAATAAGAGATGAGGAAGGACATTATATCCTACTTAAAGAATCTATCCAACAAGAAGATCTAACAATTGTAAATATCTATGCCCCTAACATGGGAGCAGCCAATTATATAAGGCAATTAATAACAAAAGCAAAGAAACACATCGACAACAATACAGTAATAGTGGGGGACTTTAACACCCCCCTCACTGAAATGGACAGATCGTCTAAGCAAAAGATCAACAAGGAAATAAAGACTTTAAATGACACACTGGACCAAATGGACTTCACAGACCTATTCAGAACATTCCACCCCAAAGCAACAGAATACACATTCTTCTCTAGTGCCCATGGAACATTCTCCAGAATAGATCACATCCTAGGTCATAAATCAGGTCTCAACCAGTACCAAAAGATTGGGATCATTCCCTGTGTATTTTCAGACCACAATGCTTTGAAACTAGAACTCAATCACAAGAGGAAAGTCAGAAAGAACTCAAATACATGGAGGCTAAAGAGCATCCTACTGAAGAATGAATGGGTCAACCAGGAAATTAAAGAAGAATTTAAAAAATACATGGAAACCAATGAAAATGAAAACACAACTATTCAAAATCTTTGGGATGCAGCAAAGGCAGTCCTAAGAGGAAAGTATACAGCAATACAAGCCTTTCTCAAGAAACAAGAAAGGT
Source organism: Neomonachus schauinslandi (assembly GCF_002201575.2). Lineage (NCBI taxonomy): Eukaryota > Metazoa > Chordata > Mammalia > Carnivora > Phocidae > Neomonachus > Neomonachus schauinslandi. The sequence goes on along the minus strand of NC_058419.1, from coordinate 21,403,116 downwards.
CTCAAGTACACAACCTAACCCTACACCTAAAGGAGCTGGAGAAAGAACAGCAAATAAAGCCTAAACCCAGCAGGAGAAGAGAAATAATAAAGATCAGAGCAGAAATCAATGAAATAGAAACTAAAAGAACAGTAGAACAGGTCAACGAAACTAGGAGCTGGTTCTTTGAAAGAATTAACAAGATTGATAAACCCCTGGCCAGACTTATCAAAAAGAGAAGAGAAATGACCCAAATCAGCAAAATCATGAATGAAAGAGGAGAGATGACAACCAACACCAAAGAAATACAAACAATTATAAGAACATATTATGAGCAAATCTATGCCAGCAAATTAGATAACCTGGAAGAAATGGAGGCATTCCTAGAGATGTATCAACCACCAAAACTGAACCAGGATGAAATAGAAAACCTGAACAGACCTATAACCACTAAGGAAATTGAAGCAGTCATCAAAAATCTCCCAACAAACAAAAGCCCAGGGCCAGATGGCTTCCCAGGGGAATTCTACCAAA